>NW_008585788.1:31670-67241 GCF_000691845.1 Merops nubicus | reverse complement strand
TTCCCTGTCACTTCACATTAAGGACCTGCCACTAATAAAACTAATTAATAACTCTTGGCTCCACACAGAACACTTGGACTCCCTAGTGCTGGCGCCATGCCACCGTAGCTTTTGAAAGAAGTGCTTCATCTTAGTCAGGAACAGGATGAATATTTCTCCACAGTTCTAATTGGACAAAGTGCCTCGGCATTTCAAAGACAGCAGATTAGCAGGCTGTGGATACTCTAGGTGGGATCTCCTTTCTGTAGCCTCTGAGACAGTGAGCTGGGAGAGACTGTAGTGTGTCTTGTTTCAGAGCCACGAGAGGAGCAGGGTGAGGTTGAGCACTGCATGTAAGAGGTGGTCCATGTTGCCAGGCTTTGCACTGCACAGACGGTGTCCTTGGGAGGGTGTGTGTTAACACCTGCCAAAAGCGGGATGTGAAGGTGCCATAGTTCCTCGATTGAGAGGACAGCATACTCGGTGTTACCTTTGGCTGTTCTAAAATCATCTGATTAAATGAGAGAAACTGTACTGACCAAATGACAGTCTTGCTGAAGTTTCATCTCTATGGGAGGCTTTGTTGGTGTTGTGATGCCACTTGTGGGTCTATTTGGGGTTTTTTCTTTTCTCTACTGGCATAGCTGTGCTTGCAAAATTTTACAGTGCAACCTGGGCTCTGTTACATAAGAATATCGTTCTGCCTTCTACTCTCAGCCCTTTCTTTCCCTTTAGAAATACTATTTGCTTCCACATTCTAGCTTCAGTTCCCTTTCCACTGATGTATTTGTGTTCAAGTCAAGGAAGTAGGCCCAGGTGATCTGGGATGCCATATGTGTTTATTCACAAACAGATCATTAGAAACAAAAAATTTCTGCCTGACACATGTGCAGTCCTCTTTATGTGCATTAGCTCAGGCAGCTGCAGTTCTGTCTTTGCACCATATTCCACATGTGCTTTGTTTGGAAGGGTCAGTGCAACAAGGAATACAGTTGAATGTGAAGTTGGCCAGATAACTTCTGTCAAAGAGAATTTAATGAAAAATATTTATTTGAATATGTGTAAGGAAAACAGATAACAAACAGTTACCCCATTTGGATTGTCTGATCGGGTAAAACAGTCTAGCCCCCTAACACCATTTTTCTCAGATTTCTGAATGTGCCTCCATTAATAAATTAATTAAATTAATCAATTTAGATTATTATTTTTTAGGCTAAGTTACTTTCCAGTGCTTTAGGAAAGGAGAGGCATCAAGCTTTTTAAAACAATTGAATAGATTCATAGCTGGAAATACCATGCATTGATTTTAATATCCCACAATGTGTCGAGCAAATGAGCATCTTTTTTTCATCACCCCGCCAGCTTACTGTCAGTATAAGACACTGCTCATTTCTTGCTATTAATTGTTATGGCTGTGGATGTTGCTTTCTTGACAAAGGTGGATTCTCTGGCAGAACTTGTTACACAAGCACAAAGCTGGAGTGCGTGGCAAGTGCTGGATTAGAGGTGGAGAAGGATGGCAGTGGTGAGAGCACCCATAAGCGTGGTTGCCTTACAAGATGAAGGCTTTCATAACTTTGTGTGCATGCATGGTAGGCTAGCGCTCCAGAACACGCTTGGCAGATGTTTTCCGGAGTTCCTGGTGCCTCCCGGTGCTTGCAGAGCCTTGGCAGTCATGGCAATGGGGTTGCAGCAGTGCAGAAGCCTCAGGTGCTAGAAAAGGAAGGAGTGCTTCTGTTTAAGCACGGCAATGTCTCTGTTAGCAGGAGGAGTATGTTGTCAAATATATTTGGAGCTGTTGCTTTTTCAAGTTCCCTATCCCGTTCATTGTGGAGATGGTACAAGCTGGGAAGTGAATCCAGTTCTTTTATGTTGATGTAAATCTGCAGTGCCAGCAGCTCCACTGTCACTGCTTTAGAATTAAACCAGTGAAACTATAGAGAAGACTTTGCCTCCTTGTCTTGTTGCCAAGTAAACTTAACAGTGTCAGTACTCAGTTGCTGAAGAGCAGCCTCTTGCTCCACAGGTGCTGGAGAAGTATTAAAATCCACGTTGTGCTGTCGGACAAAAGGAAGAGGTCCTAACTCCTAGCTATGTACTTTTTCTGGTCCCATTCCTCCAATGGTTCTCCTTGACATTACACTTTAATCCTTTCCAGCAGAACAGCCAGTTGGCAACCCTGTGGTCTTAGAAAATATAGTAGTTGTCTCTTTCCCCTCCAGCATGAAAAAGAGGGAAGGTTGGCTGGAGTTATAACTGGTAACTTCAGTTCCCTCATTACTGGAAAAGCTTTCAACTACTGCCATCTCCTTCAATTTTTGTCTGGATGTCAAGAGTAAGAACACAGCTGAGCAGAAGGGTGTTTCTCTCCAGCTCTGTTGTGCTGAATTTTTTTCAGATACTTATTTGTGAAGTCAGAGGCGATGCACAGGTGGAGGATCTGCGAGACCTGACCCTCTGTTCCCTCTATATCTGCTGCTGCTTCCCCTAACCTTTGTGTCTCTGTGGATGAGTTTTGGTAATAACAGCTGTGGGTTTTTTCTTTCAAACAACAATTGCCTTCACAGAAATAGTTAAGCTGGAGCTGGTTTTCCCACCAGTGATTCTTTGTAATCAAATCCACATTTTCTAGGCAAAAAAACCAAATAGTTTTGTTTCTTAGCTTAAGGACTTTTTTTTTTTTAAGTGATTTTTTGTTTTGTTTTGTTTTCTTTTTTAAAGGTGTAATCCACAAGGGTGTGCTGTTGGAGGAAAGCAGATGCTGGGTTATTAAATTACCACTATGCTGCAAATCACCATGTAGCAGGGGAAGGCAGGAAAATGCTGCCAGTGATCAGCAGTGTGGGAGAGCTGTCTTGGGGTGATTGTGATTGAGGATTAGGGAGAGAGCGTCAAAGGAACTACGGGCAAAAAAATGAGCTGGGCATTTAAGCAGCACCCAAGGAAGCTTGGTTATGGAGATTACAGGAATGAGAAGGCTTTGGTGTGGCAAAGGTAGTGCTGACAGCAAACCTGTTGTTGGATTTGAGTTTTGCAGAGAGTTATTCTTGTCATGGGAGTTATTCTTGTAATGTTTCAGGGTGTTGAACTATCCTGTCCTTTATACTGCTATGGAGGTGCTTTATTCCAAGGTTATTCCATCTGTAACCACCCTTTGATACTATTATTTTCAGTTAGAAGTGGTACTTTCAGTCAGAATCTTGGATGTGGATGGCTGCTTGTTTGGGGTTTTTGTCTCTTTCCCAATATTTGTGCAAATTCTTTCTAAGGAAAGCGTGACATGGGTGCAGCTTCAGGAGTGATGCACTTGGCTTTAATCCATTAAAAACAAACAAACAAACAAACCCACCTGCTAAATTTCCCCACATAGTTAAATTCTGGGTGCACAGAGCACACAGTGCTATGTATTGCTCTAATTCTTGCAGACTGGTACAAGGCCATCAGAAACCTGGCGTTTCTCTGCAGTGGACTTCTTAAATGGGACTGCTGAGAGATGCTAAAGCAATGCTTGTTTGTGGTCAGTAGTCAGAAATGGCAGCACCGAGTACAGTCTTTGGAAGGTTCTCGAGCCATGTAGCCTATGCACAAAATCAGCTGGTAGGTGCCAAGCGGCGATGCAGGAGCAGCTCTGCAGCACAGGGGTTCCTGGAGCTCCCCTCGCCCTCCCGCCGTGGGCCGCGGCGGCTCCCGCCGCCCTTGATGCTGAGGCAGCGTGATTCCAGGAGGGCACACCTGCCAGAGGGTCAAACCCCTGCGCTAGGAAACGGGCGTAGGGGAACAGGGGAGGAGAAGTGGTCTGCCGAGAGCAGCACAGCGAATCGTTTTTCGGACAAAGAGTTCCTGAAAAAGAGCGTCAGCATGGAGGAGGATGTTTCACTGGGTCGGAAGCTGAAATAGAAAACAGAAATGCTACTTTGTGCTCCAATTTCGCATACAGGGGATATTCTAAAATATCTTGTGGGTTTTGTTATTGCTGTACCTTTATTTTGGAAGTTAGGAAGAATAATGTAGATCCTAGTCTCCTCTAAGTATGCCTGTTTAAAAGCTTACTTGTTCAAAGAGATTATTTGGCTGGGCTTGGGTGTTCTTAGAGCATTGTTCAATGCTGAGCTAATTTGCCATTTAAACTTATGTTGAATTACAGTGTTTGGACAGCAAATACTATTTTGTATCTAACTCGTACTTTTGGTTATTCACTCTCTAATGAAATAGCAGTACAGACTTGGATTCCTGTGCATCTATAATCTACAAGAATCCCTCTCAGCTTTGGCTTAATTGTAAGATTCATTCATCAGCAAAGAAAACAGTTCTTAGTTCTGTTGCTTTTGACAATGATGTAAATATACACTGCTGTCTGTACTGTCTGAAACTGGATACAAAGAAAAACTAAGAGAGTTATAAAGCAAGATAGGAGGTTTTTACGAAGTCTTTACCTTGGGGATCATTTCTTCTGTGTTGGGTTCATGTAATATGCTTTTATAGATAAAATACATCATTTATTGATAACAATGGAAAATTCCTCTGTATTTTACCATCTGGACAATCTCACACTCTGTGATTTCTAGGTGATGTTCTATGTGACTATACAGAAACAGTAAGTGTAATTTACCTCATGGGGCTTGATAGTTGCAGCACTGATCTGCCAATGGGTTTGTCAGAACTGAGGTACTTAAGTGCGTGGGGAGTCTGGATTCATGTTTTCATTTATTCCCAGAAATGCATCACATAAATATAGTATGGGCATTATCTGTTGATAGCTTCTCTTGGTGGTGATGAAGGTTTTACGTGATGTATATCTGCAAACATAACACCTTGCAGCATGCTTCATCTTTATGATGAACAAGGCATACTTAAGTCTGGCAGGTATATTCCTCAATTAGAAAACAGACAAATTTCAGAAGAGAAGCTATGCCAAAGAAAAACTGCAGTGGTTATGGAAAATGGTCAGGCTAATTGGAGGTATTTCAACGTGGCACCTACCAGGTTACTGTTAATGGCAGCAAATGTCCAGAATTGTTTGTGTGTGCATTAGTTCCTGCAACACTAAGGACAATAAAAAAGATACTAGTGTCGTGCATGATAGATATATCAACAATGTAAAGTCTGCCTATAAAACCTGCCTAGTGACTACTTTTGAAGTGTTTTTAATAAATGTAATAAATTAAAATTTAATCTAAAACCATTGGGAGATCTCATATCACTTCCTTGACTGAAATCTGGTAGTCCAGGTCTATCTGCACCCACTGATGACCAGATGCTGAGAAAGGATGCTGGGAAAAGGATAACTGTATCTATGTCCCATTCCTTGCACTCTGTATATGTTTATTACTGAAAAAAAACTTGCAAAATGGCTTCTTACCATTCTCTTACACGGATTTTTTTTTCAGAAATACTCTCATGTCAAATGATCTTGGTTTTCCAAATAGTTTATGAAGGAGCACAAAAATCTGCTGCCACAGCTAGGAAGTAACAACACCATCTTGGTATTTTGGTTGCTGTAATTTTTACCATTTTGTGTTGCTTAGGGCATGCAGATACCCAGGAAAAGGGTGTCTGTTTTTAGATCCAAATACTCAATGCTCAGTTTCACTCTCAGACACTTTGACTAACTTAGTGTGCTTCCCTTTATAGGTTTCTGCTCCTATCCTTCCTTTTTGTTTTGTGGGGAAAAACAGTATTCAATGTCTGCAGTATGTATTGTTCTTATAAGATCCTACAGAGGCTAAATGGTCTCTTGTGTAAAGCTTAGAATCCTAATTTGCAGTTTGCCACAATATGCTAATGTGTTCATGCTTCTTTCAGACAGATTTATATCTAAATTCCTCACAGCAATGCTATAATTATATTGATTAGGTCCAGAATGGGTTAGAGAACTTCTTTTTTTTTTACCCGATTTCTCCTCTCTCTTTTTTAAGACATTAATTGGTTGTAGGGCATCATGCCTAATTACAAAAGGGGTGTGCTGGAGGACCTTGTATACAACTGCTTTCTTCCTCTCTAAATGGCCCTGTGTTTAAGGAAAAATGCTTTATGCAATTCCAGGTAGATTCAATGACACCAGAAGAGTTTTAGGAAAATAGTGTTGTCTTGAAAAATGTCAAATATGTCACATAACCACAAATGGTTTTGGCCAGTGACTGTGTTGTTTGATTATGTTTGTTTGGTTGGTTTTTTTTTACATCTTCATTTGTGTGGTCATTTGAAGTAGAACTGGAATTTACTCACCAGTCCCAAATTCTGCTACATTCCGTCTAAGGGTGAGTGATTTATGTTAATCAGAAAGGTTTCCTAGCCTTTTCATCAGTATGGAGTTATGTTTAGCTTTGTGTAGGCTTTTAAAAGGTATTTTCTGCTGTAGGACTCTTTTTTTTTTTTTTTTTTTTTTTTTTTTTTTTGTGGTTTTAAAAGTTTTTTTTTGGTGGGGGGCCTTTTTTTTTTTTTTTTTTTTTTTTTTTTTTAATTGTAACCTGTAGTTACTTTGCAGTGGTATTCTTATGCTTAAGTCTTTTAAGCATCTGGCATTTAGCACTTGAAGGACTGATTTGTTTTCCATTTTGCAAGCAGGTTCTTAAAATGCTTTAGCATGTGCTGAGCCTTTTGGCTGATTTGTTGTCTGGATTTTTAGAAGTCTTTTCTAGTGAAAACATCACAAGTCTGTTTTACTTACCTTGAAGCTATCTCTACAGGCAGAGACATTCAGGATAAGACTGAAGTCCATTCTGTAATTCCTCCTTCCCTCCATCTATTATGTAAAAGGGATAAATAATGTACTTAAGTTCCTGTGTCTGCCTTACACATCAGGACATACATTACTCGCTGGAGTCTTGGCAATTCTGCAGCATAGAATTGCATCAGAATAACCTATTCTGCTATTAGTGCATGCTGGTCCTGTCTGACAGAGACATTTGGACATAACACCTATTTTCCATAAAGACCTTTTGTCTTTGTGGAATACAAGCTGTGATGACCTATCTTCCACTTGCTTGTTTCCCACGGTGGGGAGGGGATGACTAAAGGAACAACTTAAATGGGGTGAAAGATACTTCTGCTACCATTTGCTGAACAGTTTTGCAGGCTCATATTATAACTGATATAAAGCAAAGGAAGGGGATACTGGTGAAGTGTGGAGGGGAGATGGAGACTGAGGAAGGAGAGGGGGGCTCCTTGCTGGCCACTCAAACTCTGCCCTTAGTGGAAAAATATACTTAGAAGCTCACAATTTTTCTGTGAATTTTTTTCCCCCAAGTGCTCCATGACAATAGATACAGCGAAGAGCGTGCAAATGGTAGACCTGTGCCACTAACGCAGTGGTCTGTGTGGATATCTGACCTTTCATGTGAGCTAAAGAATGAGAAATGATCTGTCTTGGCAATGCTACTAACAAATGCACAGTAACAGCAGTGTGTGTCTGCATTTGGGTTGGCATTATTTTTTTCCTACGTTAGAGAGAGGCTCTGTGAGGGCAATCCTAGAACTAGTTTTGCAGTGTTTATGTGAGTGTTACGACTTGGCTGGCGCAGAGCTTTTGTCCACCTCTCCCACCTGCCTACTTGGTTTCTCTAGTATCATTTCAATGTCTTATCAATCCTTCCAAAGCCATCTGTCTTGCAGAGTGCCTGTTTCACAGTGTATACAGCCTCCTCACCTATGTCAACCTATGCTCAAAAAATAGCCGATCTCAAAAACCTTCTTTTTCTGCAGTAAACTTAAGTATGTAAGTGAAAGAATACAGTGGGAAGATGCTGCTGTGTTGTTGTATTCTTGGCTTGATAGGGAATCTCTTCTATAGAATAACTGAATGAAGTGCAAGGAGGTTCTGACATTTGACTGATCATGCAGCATTTTGAGGGTAACATCTGTGGATGTGCTGTGGTTTCTTAATTGCAGAGCATAGGGAATCTGAATTTAACCAGCTTCAGGGACTCTAGAGCAGTGGTGTTAGAGCCTGGCTGGAGCTGCAGTGTTTCTGCTCCCCCAGGAGCAGCTGTACAAGGAAGTGGCCCCGGTGCCTGTCGGATGATGATGGCAGCCACGGTCTCTTGCATGGGGTGAGTTTCAAGCGGCTTCTTACTGAACGGGTTATTTTGCTTTATAGAGGCTTCATGCTTTGTGCCTTTAGAAACAGTGGCCTCCTTTCCCGAAGGACAACAGGATGAACATCTCAAGCTGGTACAGCTTAAGATGGATGGAGATTATCTTGCTATGAAGCAAGTTAATTGTTAACTAAAAAGATATTCCAGTGATCATTTTTTTTGGCCCAAATTCTCGACTTTGGTTTCTTTACATTCATTGAAAGAGAAGATATTCCTTTTCTAGAAGACATTTTCTGAGCATAGAGTGATTCTGTCATATATTCGTCAGCTTTAAACATTTGCTTTTAAATTTTTTTTTTTTGTGTTTAATATATGGCTACGAATGTGAAAACATGGTATTTCAGAGTTTTGGGGGAAGTTTTAAACACAGACTTCTGCTTGTTGATTTCCTTCTGCAGAGACAATGATTTGTTTTTTAAACTAAAAACAATCCCCATGAACTCTAAACTTTATGTAACAGCAAAGAACACATTTATCTTTTCCTGTGGTGTGAGAATGTATATGCCTATATAAATATATACTGGCACACGTTTTTTCCTTCAAAATGGCTTGTGAGCCATAACTGAACAGACTGCTCAGCTACTATGCTTGGATTGCTTATTTAATACTTCCAAATTTAAATATTTTGTATGTGTTGGTTTGTAGCAAAAAAAAATGCAGTCAAAACCTGAAACTGGCAATTTATTTTTCTGAACAAGAATTACTCACTGGATGAAAGTTTCATATTTCCAGCAAATGGTCATTTTTTCCCTATACTACAGACATTCCTTTTCGATGTTTATTACTTAGGAGCACTGAGGAGATTAAATGGGAAATACCATTATTGGTAGTATCTTTCTATAAGAAAATGTAATTCTGGTCTAGCAGAGGAATTCGATTTATTATCACGTGGAAGTGCAAATTAACGTGCATTATGTAGGCATGAGGTGAGGTGTTTCTCTCAGAATCAGGTATATTACATAGTCCTGTGTAGTTTCTCCAAGTTGATACTGAAGTAATGCTTTATTCCTGTAAATTAATAACATACTCTAGTAATTTTGAACATCCCATAAGCTTTTCAGGCAGTAGAGGTTCTTGATCTGAAAATATCCTCTCTGATAAGCTTTTGAGTATATATTAAGGCAGGCCAGCTTCTGTCACAGGTCACTTCATTTGCTAATTACTCAGAGTGAGATGGTGTGGTGAGAGAAGTGCACTTTGAAAAGATACTACTCACTTGCAAGTGTTTTGTGTTTCCCTGTTGTGGTGCTGGTATTTCATTTGAATCTTGTTAGGACTGCCTGCGTCTTGACTATCTGGGCATAGGTGCGAGACCATATGTATCAGGTGATAGCTCTTACTTTTTGAACATACCTTTGTCCTCTAAGAATCCCCTGTCTACCAATAGTTACTACACCTTGGAGAAGGCAGGCATGGATAAACATTCCAGCTGCTTTGCTGGAGCTCTGTTATGTACAGTGACAAAGATCTAACATTCTGGTGCTGCCTCCTTGTCTTGGTAAGATGCCAGCAGTCCCATTTGTCTCAGTAGCTCTTTTTGTATAACGAGTTGTGATGCACCCAGTTCCTAGCACCTTCAAGATGAAGCTTGGGTGGATGGAGGAGCAGTATTGGATGCTGAGCTGAAACCAAGACAGTAGAACGGTAAGAGCTCTTAGCACTTCTAATTGAAATAGTGTATGAGAACTTTTGGAAGTGATAGATAAGGAGAAATGTTCAGGAAAAGTTAAGGAAAGAAAATTTGCTAAACTCTGTGTACAGTTTTAAGTCTTAGACTTTGTTTCTTTGGGAATAGGGCTTCAGGTCACCTTTGCAGCTACTCAGAATCTGAAGGATGATGATGGCCCAGCAACAGGAGAACAAAGTGACCGCTGAAACTGTTCATCACTGTGCTACTTGTTAATGGTTCTTCTGGGTAGTAGCAATAATGAGCAGTTGAAAGAAGTACTTCATGTACCCTAAATAAATTGCTTCCAAACCTCATAATTGCCACAGTTCTGGCTTTCAGTAGACCTGGTAATGAATTTTTGAGTGGTGTCCACGTGTTCTGCTTTTTACCATACTTGACTTCCTTCCCATTTTGAGTGATCTCATCAAGGGATGGATGTTATTATCTGAACTGAATATCTTTGTTCAATATTTGGAGCAGCAGCGATGATGAGATTGAAATAACTGCAAATGACTGAAAGTGATTTTTATTTTTTTTCTGTAAGACCACCTTTTTGTGATTCTGCTATATTACTGGTGGGTGTGTAATTTTGGATGGTACTGCCTGGAAACCCCAGTGTATCAAATGCAAGAATGGAAGGATACAGCAGCCTTTTAAAGGGTACTTTTATACATGGGAGAAAATAGATTCCACCTTGTCTTGGAAATGTAGATGCCACTGAGGTGTTTTGAATGCCAGGAAATGACTTAAGTTCAGAGGGACATGAAGAAGCAAATGTCCCTTAAAGGCTTGTGGCATGCGTCTGCAACCAGAATTTAACACAGTTCTTGCCTTCTGCTGACAAAATAAAAAGAAGGAAGCAGCAGGTTTTTGGGTGGTGCTTTTTTTTTTTTTTTTTTTTTTTTTTGAAGAGAAAAGTAGAGAAATCTGGAGACTCATTACCTCCCTCACATGGCTCTTCCTATATGTATAATTTAACATGGCACCTTATGTATAATTTAACATGTGAAATAAACATAACATTTGAATTTCACAACTAGAACTCTTCAATTTAGAGAAGCAAAATTTTTTTCATCTGGTTTTAATTTAAAGAAGCAGTTTCTTAAATGAAATGAACATGTATCATGACTGACAAACATTGAACCCTAAGACTAAAGATTACATGACACTTTGCACCCTTCCTAGGACAGTGAGCTGAACCACCGTACAAGGTATATGTTGCACTGATGTCAGTGTCATGACTGATATATCACTTTCATCCTGCAACAGAGGCTTATTTATAAATAGCTCTTTAATAGAATGCCCTAAGTTTGCAGCGATGCTTTTCAAACCCCTGAGAATACTGGTCTTGCCTTGGAAGAGCTTATAGTCTAAATAAAATAGATAACCAGGAAGAAAGGATCAAAGAAGAGAGAAGCAGTGGGTAGGGAGGAAGAGAGGTAGGCATAAATCTCGGGAGAGCAGGTCCTGGTTTTATATTCTTGTGTCAGCTTCTTATTTTTAGAAAGAATATTGTTCGCTGTTGTTACAATTGAAATCAGATAATGTTTTTTAGCAGAGCTCACTGAACAGACTCACTGTTCTTGATGAGTTTTGCAGAGGAAGAAAAGGGGGTTCTTTTGTGTGTGAGAAGAAGAAAGACTGTCATAGATATTAGGAGTAGTGTGAATATGCTGCTTGTGAGGGGATTTTACAATAGGTGTACAACTAGTGTCAATAAGCTTTGCTTCATTGATTTGGATTCATTCCAGCTGAGGATATAACCCAGTGGGAGCAGCTGGGAGAAAGTAATAGACCTAGAGGGGAAAAAGACATTTTTTTTTTTTTTTTTTTTTAACCTATGTTAAGCCTTGCAGTCTGAATTGTATCTTTGCTTCTAAGCAAGTGCTTTGGTGCATTGCACACCAGAGTCAGCTTACTGTGTTGGGCCTCTTGAAGTAGGGGTTGTTCACATTGCCTCTGAGCATAGAGGGAAAAGTAGTCCCAAAACCAAAATTCATTCAGTTTGGAGGACTTGCAATTAGACAGGTGTGCTGTGCGTTTTGGGTTGTTGTTGTGTTTGGTTTTTTGGTGGTTTGTTGTTTTTTTTTTTTTTTTTTTTTTCGTTCTGCCAAAAGTTTGCTTTTTTATGTTGTTTGCTCATCAGTCTTTGAAATAGAAAACAATAGATCTGAAATTCATTAGCCATTAATCTGTGACTTGCCATGGTATTTCTTAGCCATAATCTATAAGCATTTACTTGCTGTCTTTTATTTTGACTACAAGGCAGTCTTGGCTTTGGTATTTCACTAGTAGAGCTCATACCATTTTTTTACTTGTCATCATCCTCAATCTACTCTTACTGGAATACCAGCAGTGGTTCAGGAAAACTAATATTCTACCTCAAGGAAGAAAGAACATTTAGAAATTGAAAGCTGAGCAGAACTGATGGATCAGCAGAAGGTGTTTAAGTGTCTAAATACTAACAAATGTAACATGTTTGATAGGACAAGTCCTGATCTCCCTGTTCTTACTCCATTTTCAAACAGACTTCATGGAAAAGTAAAAGTAGTGATGTTGATGTTGTGTAGAGCTAAAAGTAGTAGTTGTGTGTCAGCAACCTGTCCTAGTGTCTCACCACCATCACTGTTAAAAAAAAAAAAATCCTTAGATATCTATGCATGTATATATGTTGCTTCTATATATGTATATTTTGTAGATATATTTCTCAGATTTGACAAAGTACCTGCAGAAGTGGCAACTTGCAATTCTGTTTGTAAAAGTAGAGCTTTATGGGGCCAAGCTTGACATACAAAAGTATGCCTATATTTCTGACTTTGCAGTCATAGCCCACTGTCTTATATTTGAATTTAAGCAGTTAGCCTTCATGGGAGGAGAGATTCAACTAGAACTTCTAGTTACTGGGATTGACAGTGTGTGCTGTGTTTTAAATGCACACACAGAAGCATGGAGAGTTAATTTCAGGTTTGAATTTACTGTCCTCTCTCAAATCAGTTATCAACTGCAAATCTTGAGTCATGATTTACGTTGAGGAGAATGAGAACAATGTTGTTGCAAACAGAAATCTTGGCAGTCAACCTGAGCGCTGGTGGCGGTTAACAGGAGGGAATTACTGTAGTTGGGGGAAGTCTGTTGTTTTTCAGATGGTCACCTGTGGAGGATGATGAGGCCAACTTGTGGATCAGTTCAGGCTCTGAAAAGTATTTTGCTGCTGACTTGCTCCATATCCATTGGTAATGGAAAATGAATGGAAACCCAAAGATAGAGAATCGAAGCTTTTTACTTTGTGGCAATTATTTTTAGAGCACTGATGTAATTGCCATTCACTTGGTCTCATAAAATGTTCAAAATTTATTAACAACCCACCATCTGGTTATGGAAAATTACAGACACTTGAGTGATGGAAAACTTTACCTTTCAGTCCATATGCCATCGGTGATGGTTGTAAAATATTTCCAGTGAATGGAAAAGTTTGCTGGTCCAAGAGAGGTTACATGTCAAATACAGCATCCCAGTATAACTTCAAGATATTCCAAACCAATAGAAATTTAAATATAACTGGTGTGTTCTGTTAAAAACAGTGTTAAACTCATGGCTTAAAAATGTATCTTATGAAAGTGTGCGGTTTGTATGCTGTGGTCTGAAGTGTCAAATCTCCTGGTACCTCTTTTTTTTGAGGTGACAAATTTGAATATAGAAGTGATGATCAAGGTGCTTGTTGATACTGCACCCACTTGTTATTGGGAAAGATGAGTAAGATGGTTTTAATTTCTGTTTTACAAGCAGAGAGTTCTGTAAGCTTGGTATTGTGTCTGGGCTGTGGATACTGTGCATACAGGTGAAATATTGTGTGTTATTAAAAAGTAATGAATTCAGAAACACAAAGCACTGCTATTGCCACTGTGCTGTTGCCTACAGTGGTCAAGTTCTTGACTGTGCCACAATAAACCCATTCCATTTCTCATTTTCTCTTCATGATGTTCTGGTTTTATTTTATTGCACAGACATTACTACATTCTTGTTTTTACCTTGGAGTTACTGAAACATCTTGCTGATACTTTTCCATTAACCTTGCTTGGATGAAATAGTGTAGCATAATATTTTTTTTATTGATTCCCTCCTTTCCCTCCGTGAATTGCTAAGCCAACACAGAGAGGGGTGAATAGCTATTTTTAAAATACATGTTATGATTAAAAACTGTAGATAAAGGACACTGACAATTTTTCTTTTACTCTGCGCTCGTGGTTGTCAGCTGTTATTGGAGCAATTTAACCTCCAGCTGGGAAGGTGGACAAGTAGCACCCTCTTGGATCTCTTTGCAGTTCAGCCCATGAAAATAGCCTGTGGATGGCTTTATGCTGTGGCGTACATAAGCCAGTTTTCCAAAAGCAAATTGACCTTTTCTGTAAAATGTTTTATGTCGAGGAGAAGATCAGACCAGCAGCCACTTGTGCTGGAACTTCCTGTAAGTGCAGTATTAGATTTTCCCCTTGTAATGGTGATACCAGCTATTGTGCTAGTTGGTGTTTCCTCCGTCCCTCCTCCCACTTTTTTTCACTTCAGCCAGAGCTGCCTCTAAATGTGCCTGTAGAAATCCTTACTGCAGTTTGTAACGGCAGGGCAGGAGAGGAGAGGTCTGAGGATCTTGGCCTCAAAACACCCTCCTTGTGGAGCCTGCCCTGTGCAGAGGCAGGCAGGAGTAACATCTCCGCCACGTATTCTAATGGTGCACTGGGGCTTTTGCTGCAGGCTGGAACAGCAGAGACGGTGGAGTGTGGGCCCCGATCCTAGCCCTAGAATCAGCTGTTTCTCTAGTGCCTTGAAACTGAGGAAAAGAGTGGCTAAAATGGATGCTGACTTACAAGATTCAAAGTGATACATTTGTCTGCTGGGCCTTCTTCGAGCTGTGGAGAGAAAAATACAACAAGCTTAGTTTTTCTGTAATTTCCCCCCTGTAGCCCGAAGGAGACTACACGGCAGAGATGTCTTCTCTAATCTTCTCTTCCTACCCTGCATTATTTTATTTCCCTCCTCCTTTCCTTCTGTCTCACAGCTCCCCTCCCCACACACACATACATGCATACGCACAGACTTTTGACAGCATGCTAGTTTTATTCTCGAGCTCTCCTTTTAGCCCACATGGGCATCTAGTCAGTGCCTTAGCCCCAGCTAATACACAGGAGTTTGAATAAATGTATAACAGCAGGTAGCAAGTGACTGTTGACAGGGTGACATATTGACTTAATATCTTGTGTTATGTGATATGAAGGATGTGCCTTTTGGTGTGTATTTTAATTTTAATTTTTTGTGTGTGTTTCTTAGGCAGACATTTGTAGGCAGTTTTGAGTAATTGTCTGAAATCATTAACATGTTTATTAAATAAGGAAGCAGAGTGCATTATCCAGCAAATCAATTATGTAAATGCACAAAAAGCATAAGAGGCTAGTCTTTAACTGTTGCCGAACTGCATCCACTTTCCTAAATTATAGATGAAAGTAGCTTTTTTTGTCTCTGTGTCTGTGTGTGGTATTAGGCTCCACTTTGCTCACTGGGAGCTAAACGTAACAGCAATTAATTTGTGCTGTTGTGCAAGAAGAGGACATTCCTGATGTACACTAATGAACACCAGTGTGCATACATCCTTTCTATACAGGAAAACAGATGGTCTGTGTTGAAGAACAGAAGTAATCTCAATTGGAGGGTCTGGATGACAAAATAAACTGACAGCGAAGCCCTAGCAATTTATTCTCTCATCTAGACACTGGGAAAAAATCTCCAGGAAAATCTGTTAATCTCTAGCATTTTTAGCAGTGCGTTTTCTCTCTGTTGACTTATGATCAAATGAGACTATGCCTCTACCTACAGTTTTACCGGTCCTCAACTTCAAGAGGAGAGGAGAAGAGAGCTCATCACTCACTGCGTGTGTGAAAAATTCACCTCTTTCAATTACAGCTGTATAAATGGTGTGTGTAGGGGACCGTGTGGTAATAACAGCATAAACTACACCGCTCCATTTTCACCAGCTGCATTTTCAGTCATGCTCAACTGAAAAGAGAATACTCTTCTGTGACTTAGGCAGCTGTGACTTATCCACTGCTCTGAAGTATATTGCACAGAAAGGAGAAGACTGGCATCTTATGTAAATGGTGAGTACATGTGCAAGAGTTAAAATTACCAATACGTTTTAAAAGTGCAGCTCATGGAAGCATTCTCATTCTTCCATATTAGCTATGTGTATGGTCTCAAGCTTCCAGTAGGTGTTGGAGCCTTCCCGGAGGTTATCACTGTGCAGTAGAAAATAACATCCATGATGCCGGTTTTTTTGCCACACTATTGTTTTGCTACCATGTCAGTCTCTGTGCGTTTTCCATAGACCAAAGGTTGGACCACTTAAAAATGCCCAGCACAGGGATTGCAGAATTCTGCCTATAATGTTGATTTTGCAAATGATCATAAAGTCTCAAACTGTCTACAGCACAGTTGCCCTGAGGACACTCTGTAGTTTCATCCCTACACTAATGCCAGCACAAATAATTCAGCTCTTTTTTTTTTTTTTCTGTTGTTTTTATTTCTTACCTGGGCTTGAGTTTGGTTTGCTGAAGTGGCTAACTTCTGCTGGCTTGACAGATCACATCCTATCACCAGAGGCCAAGGTTGCCTCCAAAGACTGGAGGCAAGGAACTTTTCTTTCTCGCTCTCTTGTGGTACTCATTCTTGTTGTCTAGTCCTGACAGGTAGCTTGATGAAAAAAGGCTTTGCAGCCTTAGCTCTCTTTCGACAGACTTGTGTGCTTCAGTGACAGAGTCATTACACTATGTATTGCAGGAGTTGTCGTGTAATGGGCAACTAAGCTGTGGAGTTCTAATCTGGAGAATGGACACCGGTTTCCTATTCTCTGACCACATTACTTGGAGACAGCTATCAGAATGCAGTTCAGTTCACCAGTGCGGTCACATACATCTGAATTGTATATTTGCTGTCATTTGAAGACTTTATGCAGCATGGTTTATCACCATGATGTTAGAAACGTGGAGATGGGAAAATTTAGTCAGAGACAGTGAATTATGTTATTGTACCTGAAAGCCGGATTGGGTTAATTTCTGGTGAAATTTTCATTCGTGGAAACCTTATTTAACAGAGGCAATGCCTTCTCAGGAATTCTTATTGTTATTTAACAGGATAATAAGTGTGTCATGTTTATTAATTGTCAAATTTATATCAATCATAGGAGCACTAACCCATATATCTGGTTGGGCTGAAAGATGAAGATGTAAGGTCTAGTGGATATCACCAAGGAGCTAAGAGAGGCCAGTTGAGATAACAAATGTGACTGGATGAGCTGAAAGGGGATTGGGAAAATGCAGTCCCAGTCATTGCCTCAGGGAAGAAATAGTAAACCTTGTAGACATGGAAAAAATGTCTCAAGTGAGCAGGAATGGAGGGGTTTGTTCTGTGTCTTTGTTGACTGTCACTTGCAGTGTCTGCTTCTTCCTCTTCTCAAGAAGTTACTATAGGGGAATGAATGCTGTGATAGCTGAGATTTGGAACTCTATTCATGTTTAGAATAAAAAGCCAACTATAAAACGTTATTGTGCTTGTGCTGATTCTTTCTGACCTTAGCAGTGTCCATGCTTCAGCACTTGCAGAGACTTGAGAGTCTTTAGCCTGCAGTGTTAAAGATCCTTATCCTGCAATGACTCGCTTGGCAACAGATTCCTGTACCTGAGCAGGGACTAGGAATAAATGCAGGGTTGAAAGGTGGCCGATCCAAGGCGAGCTCTCAGCTTTCCCAGAGACTTTGGGAAAGCAGATACATTGCTGTGATCTGTGTGATTGTTCTAGTTCTTCTCTCTGAGGTGGGAAGAGCACTCTGTGCTGGTGGAAGAAGGAATAAGTCGTTGGGGTACTCAAGAGGCTCTGATAATAGGAGATGACGGATAGGATGGAACTGTTAGATAGAGAAGGAAACCTATATTGATAAAGTATATATTAATAAGAAAACAACATCAGTAATTATGAAATGTGGCCTTTTTGAATATATTCAAGTATGAACTGCATTCCTTATTCAATACATCCCCCTTACTTAAGGGGTGTATTTATCTGCAATATGCAGGTAGCTATTGCACTGAGGTTTTTAAGCAGAGATTGCACAATACTCTTTTTGTTGTTTCCAGTATATTAAAAGCTCACTGGGCTATAATAATAATAAATAAAAAAAAACAAAAAACCAAAAAAAAAAAAAAAAAAAAAAAAAAAAAAAAAAACACAAACCCACAACGGGAGCACATCATACTGCATTTAGTGAAGTATCCTATCCTTTTACAAATATTTTTTTTTTCAAAACCTAGACTGAAAGCTGAATTCCAGAGTGGTGCCTTTTTAGAAGGAGAGCTTACAGAGTTTTTTTCAAATAATGACAAACATACTTCACACGATAATACTGCATAGGTATGGCACTTCTATAAAAGTTGGTTCAGAAAGTCTGCACAACACCCCTTTTTTGGTGCTATAAATATGTCTCTGTGATGAAGCTCAAAATGTGATGAAAATATTTTGATACTGTGTTTTTAACTTTTGATACATCTCTTGGCTTTAAAGATAAAAGGATTCACTCCTAGAATTTACACTCCTCTGATGTGATTAAAACCAGATAGGTGTACTGTAAATAGAATATGCTCTGTGTGATGGTAGGTATGGCTTAGTGTTTTTGAGCAGGAGGTTTCTTACTGTGGAAAAACAGCTTTTCTTGATGAGTTGCTTGTCACTGTTTTCAGCAGCACCTCCTTTCATCTATTATTCATTTTGGAAGACTTAATAGTATGGTTTGGGCGTGGGCTGGTACCCGACACTGGTGGAGTATAACCCCTACAAAACCAAGAGATCCACAGAGCTATCGGGAATAGAGTGGAGAGCAGTACAAAGGTCTTTGCTTTTTAAAAATTATTCCCCTATCCAAAAAAGAACCACAGTGTTACATGCTGTGTAAACCCTTCCCTTTAGCCACCTATTTAAATGCCTGATTGAGCAGACATAAAGATGAGTTTCTGTGCACCTTCTGCCCATGTAAGGTATGACATGAGCCAAGACCCCTGTCCTCTAGTGAAAGGAGCAGATGTGCCCCGCTCATCTGATAACAATTGGAACGCAGAGCAGTATCTAGTATTTTTTCTCTAGCCCATTAACACAAAGTGGAGTGTTTCTGGAAGGTCTACAGTTTCTTCCCTGTGGTTTACTGTGAGGTCTGTAGGGCTGCAGTTTGGTGTGCATTTAATGACTGTGAAGTCCTCTGTGACTGTGGATTTGTTGCAGTCGCTATGTGCATATAGATGGATGTATTTATAGAAGAATCACTGTGAATGTGAGAAATAAGCCTTTGATGTGTCAAGCCAAATATTCTGGGGGGAAAAAAGATTTCTTGTCTACATCAGAAGCTTGCATTTCATGTAGGCTTGTCTCATTTTACCCAAAATATCTCCCCACAGGTTAGGAGGGCTGAAAACAATGATAATGGGAATGTAGGGGGAGGAAGTGTGTGTGTGAGAGAAGAGGGAAATAACAAACACCTCTGAAATGTTTTTGTTCCTCCTTACTTATGGCTTGTTCCTTTCCAGTAGCTTTTTTTTCTTTATTTATTTCCTGTTCTGTCATAGAGCTGCCAGGGAGACAGAGCGTGTTGCTTTCCCTTTGGTCACCCCCTGCAGGTGTCCTACTGGCAAGGAGTAAGTGATTGAGGACAGCTTCCGATGTTCTCCAGGCAGACTGAACACCCCCTCTTCCCCCAGCCCCCTGCTCTGTGATGTGATGCTAAGTCAGGGTGATGGGAGGTCTAAGATGGATGCATGCCTCTCAGCTCCCAGCATGGCTGCCACCTCAAAACTAGCATGAGACTTACGCAAAGTTTTATCTTTGTTCATTGCTTCCTTTTGGGAAAGAAAAGGTGTACAGATACTCTAGAGTCACAAAAGAAGGGATGCACTAATATTCCATTAAGCTGCCACTGTGAATATTATAAGACTAGGCTGAGTGACTTTTGGATAGGCATTAAAGGCAAGGAATGTTACCAAAAGGAAGCGTTTTACAAAGCAAAATAGAATACAGGTGTTTTTCAAAATTAACTCTCCAGTTGATGGCAGTGGTTTTGTGAAATGCTTCCATTCCAAAACCAGGAAAGCAATTATTTTTATCAAGGACTGTTTCAGGCTGCAGTTCCAGGCTGTTAGGTGTCTTTGCGCACGTTGTCACTGGGGCATCTCAAAATCTTCTGTTGGTGCTTTCAGTGAGAAATCCTTGCTGTCTGTTAATGTTTGAGACATGATTCTCTGCTTCCTTTGCTGTATTTTTATGATTTGAATACAATATATCCTTGTCCCCGTTGAAATTTTTGACCATGTACAGTGCCTTTATAACCTTCAAAAACATACATTGCAAATAGCTTGCAGTGTTTAGGATGAGAATTCTTACTTTCTTGCTTGTAGGGATTTACTTACATAGTGCTCATTGTTTGTGTTGTTACAGGTGATCTTTCCATTCCTTGTCCTTTATAATGTGTAGTGCTGGTGAAAACCAAGGCAGCAAGAGGGCTGGCTTAGAAGGGACTGTGTCAGGCTGCTGTAAGATACTCTGTAAAATACTATATACTTTGTAGTTAAGCCTTCTCATGCTACGATGAAAAGTTGTAAGAGGTCATTTCAGTCCTGAGCTACAGTCCTCCTAAACAGTGTGATTTTAAACAAGGTTTGTGAAATTTAGCCAAGCTATTTGTTGTGCTCGGTATCTGAAATCCATTACTTCGTATCATACGTTGGTGTGATCTGTGTGATTGCTTTAGTTCTGTTCTAGGAGAGCATTGGGAAAACAGCAGTGGCAATAATATTTTTCTTCAGTGTCCTGGATACTGAAGAAAAATCTTACAGTTAAAGTAGCAATAGGTTTCCAGCTGCCAGCTTTAGTATGCATTTTGAGTAATTCTAGAGAGACCCAAATTAAGCAAGCCTGAGTGTGGAATTCAGACAATGCTGAAATGTAGTTTCAAACAGCTCCAAGTATCAATAATAGCAGACGCTTCCTCTTTTCACAGAAATATTTTGGTTGGACCAGGCCTGCACCTTGGCATTTGAATTGACTTCGCTGCTGTAGGTAAATGGTAACATGCAGCTAACACTGTGGGCAGATGATCTGGCTGCTGGAAGAAGGGCGTTTTTCAAATGTATTGCTGTAGTCTTGAATGGGAAGCTGAGAATATGGTTTCTCTGAGAGATTTAAAATATTAAAGAAGCCAGTAGCAATAATCAAAAGTGTGCCCATTGGTTAACAGCATTTGGCTATATATCAAGACCATTTCTGGAAGTAAAACTTGTAACATAAATTACTGAATACTGAATTACTGCAGTGTATTAAGGATTCTTTTTAATTACAGGATGTTAAGGCTTCAAAAATAAAATTCTTCAAAGTTAATCATGAAGTAAAATAACTCTGTATTTAGCTAGGCTTCAACTTCATTAAAACTGTTCAAACGACTGATGGAGCCCTAGTAAGTTTTGTTCAAAGATGTGACATCTTTGAAAATTTTCTGCAAATCTGACTATTATCTCTGATGCTCCCTAATTGGATATAGCTAGCTCTATTCATGTTGTCTAGTGGATTGCATTCATGTTAACGTGCTGTAAGTGTATGCTGTTGTCCTGAAATTAGCAAATCCAGGGATGGTAAGGGCTATTTTCACAGCCGTATTTAGGCCCTTCAGGCAGTGTTTTATCACAAGGCAAGTACAGAATACGCATTTTGCCTTATATAAATAGAAAACCACTTTGGGGAGTGGAAGAGGGGGAGGAAATGGAATAAGCAACATTCTGACAGTATCAAATCATTAATGAGGGCACTGGATCCTAAATTATTTACAGTGTATTCCATGTGCTCATCTGTTTTAGAATTGTTAATACGAAATGTGTTGTTTGTTATGTACAAATACTTTTCTCTCTTTTAGATTTCCTTTTCCTGTTATAATTTAATTACTGATGCTGTTTACTCTCTGGAGCTGTAAAGATTTATTTTTTTTCCAGCTAAGTAAAATCATTAACTCATTTAATACAGAGTATCATTCTAACAAGAAACTGTCAATACTGTGTGCATGATGGAGAAGCATAGGGGTGCGGTATTCACTCTCACAGGCTGAGGCGGAGCACCGTGGAGGCGATGGCACGTGGATGCCGTAGTGTGGCATGGCCAGAAGGAAGCCGGCCAGTTTTCCCTCGAGGTCGAAGGGGCGGCTGCCTCCGGCGCTGCCCGGCCCGGGGCGCTGGGCGGTGCCCCGGTGCCCTCTCTCCTCTTTGGGAGCTGTTACTTTCAGGACCATCAGCTGTTCATCCTCTTTTTGGTGTCCCTTAAAGCAGCTTAAACAGCAGATACAGAAGTAGCATTTTGCCCTCTGCTGGGAAATGGGGTTTGAGAAATAAGTGGTGTGAACTGTTGTGACAACCATTCTGTTTAAAGAAACTGTGCAAGTTTGAAGAAATACAGATCAGGCTTTTAGGTTTTTTTTTTTTTTTTTTTTTTTTTTCAGTGCTTCATTGTCTCATATGTTTTTGTAATAGAGCAAGTTTCTGTTCTTTCTCCAAGTGTGTGATTTTGTTTCTTCTGTATGATATCTGTTCCTTTTATGCCAGTGCTGTCATTAGAAATCGTCCGTGGCTATTAGTCAGGCCCAGATGAAGTCCTTTGCCCCAGTCCTTTCTAATAATATGAGAGCACTGAGCTATTACATGCTATCCTGCCACTGTGTTTAAGGATCTGATTTACAATGTGAAAAATCAAACACACAAAAAGAGGAAACAGCATGTTTTCTAGATCTGGTTTGGAAGTAGGCCAAATACTTTTTGCATTGCTAGTGTAATTTCAGCTAAACTTGTTTGAAAGATAATAAAAGCAGTAATTTTTTACTTAGTGCTGTAATCTAGTTAAGAACAATTTTATTTTTTTTTTTCACTGGTGTCTCAACATGCTTCTTAAATGAGCACCTACTTCTGAAATAATGTGGATATGACAATTTCTTCATCATTCATCTTGTTAAGAATGGCAGACTCTTTCACTACAGAGCTATATAACATTTTCATGAACATGATGCCTTTTGCTGGCCAAATACGTTCCTGCAAAACACCAGCAATGACAAAGCCTGGTTTTCTGATGTGATGTTTATATTGTCTTAAAATATCATTACAGTAGATAAATGTCATGCCTTTTCAAACACCATTATGCTCAACTTTAAGCTATACAAAGGAGAAGTATTAGCAAAATGAGAAAATGCTTATTTCCTTTTATCAAAGATTCTCCATTTTGACACCAGTATTGCCATTTTACTGGGCTTGCTCTGAAACACAGGCTGACTAACGCAAGGCGTCAACACAATGTCCTTGTGCTTTGTTCATGGAAGCGTAATGTTTTACTCTACTTTGGGGGGTGAAATTGATTCCTGCCCCTGAAGAGGAAAACAGCTTCACAAGGCTTTTTGCACTCTTTCAGCATTCATTGATATAGGAATATTTTTAATTGTGGCTTGAGAGCCCTTCTGTGCCGAGTAGAATTTTATTCTTGTGAATATTTAGCTGGAATATGAAAGATACTGTGCTCTGTGGCTGGCATGCATCAAGCATTGTAGGATTTTCAGAGTGCAAACTGTGGTTCATAGAGAAAAAAACTGCAATGAGGGTCCCACAGAAGACAATGTTATTGAGGATGTTTAGATATCTATCTCCTCTTCAGATGCCTAGCATCTGTTAGAAGCTTTGTCGGTGTTACTTAGTAGTCATTAGGTACTATGGAGGTTCCTTTTTACTATGTTCACATTTGATAATCCTTGAAAAATAAAATTCCGTAACTGAACTGAATTAGCTTTGGTTTCTTACAAGTTGTTATTTTATCTGCAGGTCTTTCCCAGGAGGTAAGTGATTATTTTACTGTATTTTTCTGAAGGAGCTTCTTTGCGTTAAGAGAAATAGCTCAGGAATAGGAGACAAAATAAAGAATAAACCCACGTTATCTCCTTGCTGGCTTGTGAAAATGCCACATGTATGTTTTGATTTTTCTGCCCAGCTGAAAAGTTTAGTCTTAACCTGAATTCTCCTATTAATTTTTATAATTTTCATTAACTTTAATTTATGGACCTTGTTGATTTAAAAACAAAACAAAACAACAAACTAACAACAGTTATGAAGGTCGATTTAAATTCTGTATGAAACCACACTTCTTTGAGAGCTATTGTCATACTCGGTTACACACAGGTTATGTACTTGTGGGATCAAGTTACATCATCTTTATATAATACCCCCCCCATGTACTCAATCTATTTTTTTTGTTGTTGCTGTTCAAGTTCGGACACGTTTGCATGTGTATTATTAGATGAAATGTTGTTTAAAATTGCCTGCTGAGGCTCATAGTAAAGGGTTTTGGATTTTTAAATAAGCTTTCTGGTTTGTGTTTTTCCAGTGGTTCTTGCACAATGTCCCACTTGAATAGAAACAGCTTGTTTGATAGAGTGTGGAAAGATGTATTGTGCCAGCATGTTTGCAAATGGATGCATGCATATGCACATGCACAGCCCTGTCATAAGATTTGGTGAACAACTCTTGAGATTTTTCTCAACTTGGAGAAGAAGGGCGGGGGGGGGAGGAGTGAATTGAGGGAATACAGAGGCGCTTCCCAAAGCTTCATAGGCTTCTACTGACTGATGAGAGGTATTGCTCTGCGGTTACGGCGCGTGTGTTGAAGCTGCTGGGTGCTCTTCACTCTTCTGTCACAGAGTTCCGATGCAGTCGTGCGTCAAGGGTTTGGTGTCTTGGCTGTCGGGAGCGTTGGGTTCCTGAAGGCCCTTCCATAGCACCATGGAGGCGTGGGCAGGCGCTTGTGGTACAAAGGAAGGCAGTGACCTCACTGCAATATGGCAAGTTCATCAGGATTCTTATACTAAAATGTGTAAAACCAATACTCTTCAGAATATTACTCCTTCACATTATTAAGCTCTAAAATAAAATGGAATAAATATAACTGTATAGGATTAATTATGCTTTAGGGGGTTTTGTAATGTAAGGTTTCTTGCCATGAGCTGACTGCAAGCATCTTGGTGTCACTGTATGTTTTGTATCTTGATGATAACACTGATAACATTCTTGGTTATTATGGGATACTACAATGCATAAGGTAGAGTGTCTTTTTTTGTATCACTTTGTATCGCATAAATCCCATCCCTTGTAGTCCTTAGCATTTCTCAGCCTTGTCAGTAGTGTTCACTCAGTTTCACTTGTTTGATAATTTGAGTGATGAAGATCTAATGATCTTCCTTCATTGACTTCACAAGTGAATTGTTGGGTAATAGTGATACTAAACCTCCTCAGCCATGAGATTCGGCACTGGTTCTTTCTGCACAAATCTGTATTGCAGACATTGCTGAATACAAATTTAAGACTGAAGAGTCACAGTAGCTGTGAAAGTAGCACATAGATTAAAGTTTATTGCTGTTCAAAGACTATCTTCCATATTTTTTTTTCCTTCCCTGAACGGGTGCTTTAAGTGTATATTGATTGAATCCCAATAGTGACAGGATTTTTCACTTTTATCAGTGGATGGTGTCAACACAGAAGTGCCATACACAAATGTCTCCTTCTTGCTACATAATTTATCCCAGAAATAAATGAAAAAGATTAAGCAGGGGGTAAATGTCTTCTGCACCTATGTAGGGCAGAGGAATCAATTGTGGTAAGTGGAAGAGAGCTATTTGAGTATTGAGGGACAGAGGCAGAGAGAGGGCGAAGGTAGCCAGCCTCCTCAGATGCCTTTTGCAAGTTAGTCAACAAATCCTGTCTTGATAAATAGCTTGTGCTGAAACTGTCCTAGCAACAGCTATGTTTAACACTGCTGTCTGGTGCACATTACGGATAGGAGTGCAGGAAGACTAGTTTTCAGAATGTCCTTTTATATAAAGAAGCTGGAAAAAAGGCTATTAAGGTACTAGTTAAAAAAAAAAAATAATAAATTACTGGACTGTTTTAAGGGAGGGATTATAAGTAAGGTGCCAATTTGCATGTGAGCAGGAGATAACTTTGCAAAAGTATAGGTAATGTAGAAGAAAACTGGTCAGAGAAAATAGAAATTGAGAGGACGTTAAAGACAGGCATAGAGAACAACAGAAGGTTAGTAAAAATATGAAGTAGAACCAAGATAAACTCTGGCTTTCAGAGTTAAAGATGACAGAAATTGCAGTAGCTATTAATCTCTCTAGCTTGGCTGAATGCAGAGGAGTGTAAAAGTTAAGGTCCTGTTAAAGGACAGGTCAGCAGTGTGACTTCACTTGGTGCTCCTACTGCAACACAAGGGCTTGAAAACAGAACAAGATGAACTGAAGGTACATTGGAACATGAATTCCTCCTTTTTCTTTCTAAAAAGACATTAAGATGATTCAGCATGAAATACAGGCAGTAATGTGCACTGCTTTGAACCGGACTTGTTTTACTTGTGTTTAAAATAGCTGCTGCATTAAGGTGGATAGCCCCAAAATTTAGGCTGTCTCCATCCAGATGAAAATTATGTCATTGAATCAAATCTCTGTCCTATTTAGCGTCTCTTTCATCTGACAGTAGTCTGTGCTGGCTGCTGTGAAGGAAAGTGTAAGAAAACCTACGATGCCCAATTACGGAATCACATGGCCGTGTGTGGTATTTTTCCTACCTCAGCTGAAGACAGGCTTCTGCCGTGAAGTTTTTGAATTTCTGTCCCTTCCACTTCTACTGAATTCTGTACAACATAATACAGGATATTCTTGTTACTGTAAGAATTTCAAAACCTTTTAAAAAGTTGCAGTACTTACTGCCCTGTGTATCTGTTTCTTCATTCTTTGGCTGTCTTCTAATATTTACTCATGTGGTGACAACCATCTTGAGCTGGCCACTGCCAGAACCACACTAAATATGAGAGAAATCTAAGTGTAGGAGATGAAGGTAAGATTACTAAAAAGTAAAGAACTTTTTTAATACACAAAGGTTCTAATACACGTTGTCTTGCACATTTGTTGCTGATGAGACTCAATTATCACAATTGTTTGTTTCTGTCATAATATCAGAACTCTGTTAATTCCAGCATTTTTAGTTCAGAGAAAAACAAACAAACAAACAAAACCCAACACCCTGAACAAAAACAAACCCCAAAGAAACAAAACCAAACCAAAACCAACCAAACAAAAAACCACCACAAACCCATCATTCAAAGGTTTGGGTTTAGGTCAAGTGCTTTTGTATCATCTAACATCATAGGTAGATGGAATTCTAATTTCCCAAATATGTTAGTTCCCACAGCATCTGCTGGCTTTCTAACATAAACACACAATGTATGGCACAACTCTGCTGGGGAGTTGTGGGCTTGCAAGTAAAAATCTTTCTGTTTGGCTATCAGAATCCAGGCTGATAAACTGAGATGGAAGCCGGTGTTCACACGTACACCTGTGCTGAGACTATTCTCAATGGCAGTCCCAAATTAAGTCTTGGTTCTTTTATGTTATTTCTCACTCACAGGAGTATTTAGAGAATGCTTTGGTTTTATTCTTGGTACTTTAAAAATCACAATATTTTTCTCAGTGATTTTAAGCATTAAAAATGTTGCTCCTGTAATACCACTTTGGTATTTCCAGTTCATATTTTCCAAAGAAATGAACTCTAGACATCGTGGTGCTAAAGGATATCTCCTTACTTGATGCTGATATTCTATAGTAGTTGCATTCTTTTTTTTACTATTGTCCTCTAGTTGTTCCTTATTATACAGCCCAAAGAGATGACCTATCAGAATCCTAGACCCCCAAATATCACTGCGGTTTGATAGCTGTCATTGAACTACAGGCAGTTTCTGAATGTCACATTTTTGTGTTAAGCAAGGTTGTTTTTTTTCTGGCAATGTGCTTTAGGTCCTTTTTTTTTTCCTCTAGTGCACTGAGCTGAAACTGAAGTTCAAAATATAACTCAAATATTGGCCTTGTAATTAAAAGTAGGGGAGAAGCATATAGCTGTTCTATGAGGAGTGGGAGTTCAAAAGAAAACAGAAGAAATGCTAGTGAGACAAGACACATACTTCCTCTGATGTACAAAGAGTAGAGGGGTTTTCTCTGAAATACTGAAGAGTAGAAAGGGATCGATTGACCTCTCATCCAGGTTTCCAGTTGTCTGGCTTACTAAATAAAATGGAAATGGCAAAGGATGGAATTGTTCTGCAGATACAAGAAACCTTCAGCGTGCCTCAAGAGATCAGTAGGAAAGCAGAAAGAGGTTAAAACCTTGGTGAGAATCATTAATGGAAACTGAGCAAACAGCTCCATCGCCAAGAGGGGGAAATTGTTCCTGTATGAGTGATGGTGTGTTCTAATAGAAGACACCTTTTCACACACACCAGGAATAAGACTTGTTCTGTACTTCTGTATCCCAACTTGTTTGTAGTAGGAAGAATCTGTTTTTTAATGGGAAAAGTATTTTGTTAAGAAAGAGAAAAATAGGTTTTCTAACATGTGGAATTAATTCATGAATCTCTTCCATCAGAGTATGTATGAAAACAGAAGCATGCCATGCAAGAAAAAACAACTGATATTTTTTCAGCTGACCTTTGGCATGGACGTGCTGTGACTGGTTTGTGACAAAGGAGTTGTATTTTAATGAGGAAGAAATAAAAATTTGGGCCCCTTCATTGGCTGTAACACTAAATATAGTGAAATATTTTGTGCTGAGTTTTAAAAAGAAACAGTTACAACTGCAGTCAGAGAAAACAGATCCAAGAGAGGTAGCAAACATGTGCCCACGTCATACTACCTTTGCTCTGTAGTCTCGAGTGGGAGGAATATTGTTGTTGATGGAGGGTGTGTGTTCAGGTGAGGAAGTTCAGCCACAAGAGCTACAGCCCAAGGCTCTGAGTCATAAAGGCAAATCCCATTTTGAAATGGTGGTAAGTTTGTGACACAAAAGGGGAAGAAGGCAGAGTGTATGTTTGTTCTGGGAGGAACTCGGGGCATGCAAAATATTTCAAGAGGGTATCGAAGTGGGTGGCAGTCAACCCTTCAGTTCCTCTCTCTCTTTCCTGGCATACTGTCTTCCTTCCCTGCTCCTGTCCTAGAACCTGTATACCCACCCCATGAACAGCAGCCTATTCCTAGCCACCTTTTGTCACTTCCCTTGGTCTGCTGGGCAGCTGCAAAATGTGAGACAAAAGGCACCACATTGTATCAGAAGGAAACACTAAATGGAGCCTGGACAGGAAGCAAGAAGGGGCTCCACAAGAAAAGCTTTTATTTATGGTTTTCAGGGGCATGTAGTAAGGACTTTCTGCTTTCCAAACTCCAGCCTATTCACCTGCACACAAGCAGGAGTGAAGCTGTTGTGGCTGGAGTAGTTGCTGGCAGCTGTTCTTGGCAGCCATCTAATCTGACTGTGCCCTGAGGAAGCTCTGAACACAGGTACTTGAACACAAGTTTGAGTCTCTTCCTGTGCTGCCAGGCTTTAATTGGAATGCAACTGCTGAGAAAAGGACGTTAGGTATCCACACCTTGGAGCTAGAGAAGAACACAATCTCATTTGAGATGTAGTAGTATTTTCTATGAAGTCAGATTCTGGTTTTCCTGCTGGAAACTGCTGGCTAATTGGTTTAATAGCTTCTTGCTTTTATTAGAAGAAATAATTATTATCGTAGAATCTATTTCACAAAGTGATGTTTGTCACTTTTCCTGTTCCTGACTTTAGAAAAGACCCAACCAAATGTATGCAGGGGAGGGGTACGAGAGGAGAGGGAACGGAGGGATGGATCTGCACTTGTACTTTGCCAAAGAGTTACCAGATCTGTTTTCATAGATTTCAGAACAGAAACTCATATAAGTTGGGGGAGGTGGGGGAAAGGCTGTGCCGAAGCACACCAATTGTCCCAGGGGACTAAAACTGGAAGTGCTTGATTGTCCTACATGTGGAGATGTATTTGCATTATTATTGAACATCTGCACTGCTAGAAATATGAAACCTGGAGAAGGGAGGTGCCCCAGCTGCAGCAGGTAATTGAATGGGAACAGTCTCTGAAAGGTGAGGAGATTGTTCTGAGTTACCACCAGCTAGAGACTGCTTCATGGGCTCATCAATAAGATTAGGAATTTCCCTAGGTAACTGAAAGCTCAGTCAACAGCTAACTGTGATCTGGAATCTCTGAGGTGAGCAGAAGCCTGGGAACAAAATGATATACTGCTCTTGCTTCCTTTCATTGTGAACTGCTTTGACAGCTGAGTGGGAGAGATAGCCAGGGATGCTGAGGGAAAGGAAAACCTGTGCGCTGTTCTAACCCTTTCATTCACTCTGTCTGGAACTTGCCTGGCTACTGCCAAATTACATAGGCACCTTAAAATAAGTTTGTTTTCCAGGACCTTTCTGAGTTTAGTTGAGACACTGTCATCTGAATGTTCTGCAGGATAAAATGCTGTTTGTCAAATGTCCAATTTTTTATGAGGATGCTTCCAACTAACCCTGTTTATGACATAGTTAAGATAATATTCCAGTCAAGTCCTTAATTTCCTCAGGAACCTTCCATGCTGGATTTTCCTGTGGTTTGACATATTCACATGAAGGTTTTGGGGGAGGGGGTGTGGGAGGGAGTGCTGCATTTTGTTTTAATGAACTGTAAGGCCTTTAAGAAGTTATATTTACCCAATATTTTATTATAAGAAGCAGGTTAACTTAGTCCTTCAACAAATGGTACAATAAACTGCCTTTTTCTTTTTAATGGTGTCCCAAGGAATGCATTAGTCTTTGAAGCTGAAATATTTTGACATCAGACTAGGTGATGAGTTGCTATGGTTTCAAAGCCAGTGTTAGTGCTAGAAAAAGACCGCATCCTTGAAATGCGCACACATGCAGTCCTGGTCTCCTATATATTTCATGACCAGAACTTGAGAAGTAGTCTTCCACATCAGTGGCTTCATCACAGAGCATAAGGAGAATTTGAAGCAAGATGGGCACCTGGGCTCCTATTTGTTAATAGCCATTTCGTTCTGTTTGAGTAGAACTTTGTGTATGTGGCAGTTTTAGAGCTTTGATGGCACAAGGAAGAGCCTATGCCTAGTGAACTCTGTGTGCACAGGGGGGAATTTCTAAGGCAGGCAGAAATCAGAGTGGGAGGGGGAGAATTGTTATTCTGATGTGGAATAGGCTCTTATTGCAAGGCACTTGTTTAACTTATATAAATAAATTTTTCAGCCTGAAAAAAATTACATGTTTTTATCAGGTGCCAGTAACAACCTTGAAGTGTGTGTATACAGATACTGTCTCTGAAGAGGCAGTAATACAGCAGGTCATTTTAGAATATTGAAATAATTTTAATAACCAAAAAAAGGTATATTAGCCACTTTCCTTGCCTTATCATTTAAGCATCTTTAACTAAAAATAGAGCCCTAATCAGTTTTCCCTCAAGTACTTCAGTCTGCAAGTAAGAAATAGATAACCACTGGATGTTTAAAACAATACATTATTTCTCAGTGCATCATAGAAATGTGAATTCCTGTAAGGTATATTCAGTGCATATATTTCTAGAAAATATATAGTGACAAGTACTACAGTGATGAGTGTTCACTGTGGATACTGAAATGCATCTCTGAAAGAAAGAATGACTTTTCCAAGTCTTAATGAGTGCTTTATTGATTTGTAATGAACAGATTCATTTGTAATTGATTTGTAATTTCTTCCCTACAGACAATCTGTTTCTGGTAAAACAAGTACAGTTAACATGTTTGACTCTCATATATTGTCCTTTGATATTTCAGTTCCTTCCTTAGGGTAGCCAAGGGTGGCTTAGAATAACTACTAACATGATTTCTCCTTATACCACGCATTTTTTGCTTTTCCCCCAGATAAAACATCACAACCACTCATTAAGTTCTTTACAGGCTTCAGAAATGGGTCCCAGATGGCTAACCTGGCAGCCCTGGGCCTGGAATTCTCCTGTGGATCAGGTGCTTCTGTAGAAGTTGAGAGGTTATTAGGACTTTGTGGATTCACAGAAATGGTGAGGGGTCCCACAGACCTCTTATTTTCCTTGAATTTTTCGGTTTGGGGGATAGGGGGTCTTGATTCTTCTTCTTTCACCTCTGTTTTTTTGGCATAACTGATAACATTTGACTTACCACAAAAATTGTGATACTACCTGAAATTTTGAAAGTAATTATTTGATCCTTAATGTGTTTACTGATGTGTTGAGACCAGCAGGATGAAGGGAAACCACTTGTAAATGAGCAGAGTTACTCTAGAAGTTCAGCATTCTCACCAAAGTGTTTAAGAGAGGAAATAGTGCCAGAAGAGTTCCCAAAATTTTTAATTTTGATTTGTAACTCAACAGCTGTATGTATACTGAGGCTTTTCTCTTCATTTGTCATCTATTTGATGAGCTCATGACACATACATATATTTGCCTGTGAATTAGTAGGAAATATTTTGGAAAGTCTCTAGGGAATCCAGTTAATCTATTTGATTCATTGCAATACTTCTTAGCCATGGTGGCTGAGCCTCAGAAGGTTTGCCCCCTTTTTTTTGGGTAAAGTTCACCGTATTCTAAGCCAAAATTGTTGAAATTAATATTTGAACTTGTATTACCCAAAGAAACTGTCAGATCTCTCTAATGGTCTCAGATAGAGTGAGGCCACCTTTTTTATTTATTTTTTTTTTTACATCGATTCAGACAAAATGTATAGTGCAGGCATACACAAACTGTGGGACAGAGGAATCTGAATTCATGTCTGGGTCTTGCCCAATTCTTGTGAGGCCACTTAGGTAATAATTTTTATTTTGTCTCTTCACCAACTGCTACTTAACAGCTTGTAAAGATCTTTTGAAACTCTATTACTTTATGCATTAGAGATTTGCCTGCTTCCACCCTTCCCCTTTTGGGATTCTGTGAGGCTTTTTTCTGGTACACTGTGCCAACAGCAGATTTTGCCCGAGTATTCTTTTTCTCATTAACATCAACTGAAGTGAGACATCAGAAATCCAGGACCATTTGCAATGACAGGACAGTGCCAATGTTCTTCCTTTTATAACCCATAGGAATAAGACTATGCAAAGCATCATTTTATTATTCACACTGTGATAGCCTGCATAAATTACAAATCGTGAGCTGGGGAAAAAAAATTCATCATGTCCTTTGTCAAATAGCCAAAGTTCAACTTTTGAGATTAAATATGAGCAAGAATTAAAAAAAAAAACCAAACCAAACCAAACAAACAAAAAAAATACAACCCCAACAAAATAGTATCACCAGTGGATTTTGCATGTGTCCGTTTTTTTTTCCTTTGTTAACAATTTTATCACAGTACCACGTTAGCCTACTTAGGCAAGTGGGAATGAATGCCAGCCCCTCTTTCTTTGTTGTTTTAGGTGTGTACTTGAAAACCATGCTCAAGTCTTTTTTTTCGCTTGTAGTAGTGAAATATTGAAAGCACAGAGTTGAAATCGGATCCTTTATACAGCCTTTGTTTGGTAACAGATTAGGTGAAATCCTCCACCATATCATAGACTGAGGTCCTACTAAATTGAGCAAATGCGCAGCGCACACACTTCTCAGTGTTGGGACCTTTGTGCATGCCATGAAAAGGCCTTTTTTTTTTAAAAAAAAAAAAAAAAAGAAAAAAACTTAATTCAGCATCTGTATGTGTCTCAGTTTTAAAGCTCGCTGATTTTTTGGGGCTTATTTCACTGTATTTAGTTTTTATGTGAAGATCTCTGAAGAGGGCAAATATAAGCATCACAATCACAGACAGTGAATGTTGGTTTTGTTTTCATTAGGTAAAATACTTGGGTAATCAATGAGGTAAAATTCAGTCAAATTCAGTGGAGGGAAAGCCATGTGGTAGCTTACACTTAGTGACCGTGCCCTTCTTTATTGAGTTCTGCAGACCTTGGCCTACAGGAGCCAAGTTAAACTATTTTTTCTCGTGGGGATGAAGCCAGAGAAGCATCTGTCAGAGGTCAAAGTTGTTCAGTTTTTTCGCACCTTCATGTTTGACTGTATTGCTCATGTTGGGATACACTGATGGCTGGAGGGGTATGGCAGCAGGCTGTGCTCTCCAGCATATGCAGACTGTAAGAATGTCCTGATTGGGCACGTGATAAATGCATTTCCTGGGTTAATGCCTTAATCCTTGCTCGCTTTTCAAGCTCCAGGTGTTTCCTTGGAGAGGGAAATAGAAAAGAAAAAAGAGCTGTGAAACTTCAGGTATACTCTCAGTTCAGGTGTTAATCACATCTCTTCTGTAAATAGGGATTTTGGTTTGTGAAAGCTTTTGGAGGTGAAGAGGGATGCTTTCATTGTAAAGTAAGATATTTAGGAAGAATAAAGATGTTCAAGGAACAGCTGAAGTTCAACACTTGTTAGAATTTAGGTTCAGTGGAAATAGGTAGACCTTACTGATTTGGAGACTTAGTAAAAACCAAAACCATAAAAAACCCGAACCCACAAAAAAAGACAAATCTGTGGGATTTTGCCAGTTTTCTTATTTGCCTGGATAAAGGATCTGTAGAGCATGACAATCTTCAATCTGACTGGGAGAACAAGAGGCTTTTTGCTTTGTGGGTCATGAGAAGGAAGTCTGGGTTTGGAAATGAGAGACAAATGTGGCAGATAGCCTGAGATGCATTAATTCAAAGGTGTGATTTAATATGTCTGTGTTTCCTTACTACTCCTATGAAGAAATACAGCAGGAAACAGGTTCATTGTTGAGTTAATAAAAGGAAAAGGATCAGCATATTAATGGGGGTGATCCCCAGAAAAATAACCCTCTCTATCAGTTTTGTTAAGATCTAAGGGAGTTTGATGTTGCTTTTTTCCTGGATTAATGCATTGCATTTGCGAAGTGGGATTTCAGGGTGGTTGCAAGGCAAATTCAGCATGTTTAAGGGAAAAGGATTTCATCCCTTCCCGCATGCAAATGATCTAGAGTTGCACTGCTCATAGACCCCTTTCTTTGTGTCTCAGCTTTCTGGGTCACAGGTTTCCGATGTGTCTAGAGCCAAGAGTCAATGAATGGGATAGGAATTAGAATGTACTTCTTAAGATCTTGTACCTAGTAGTTTGTGCTTGTTCAGAATCAGCCAAGGTAATTTTTAAGAAGTATGCAGGTTGTTTAAAGTGTCAACATATCTCTTCAAAATAGAGGAAAATGAAGGACATTTAACAGTCACTTCACATAGTTGTTCTTAGATTGAAATAAAGTTCAGTATTAAAGATGAAAACAAAGCCAAAACATAACCGAAGGCAGTGTTACTATAACTCTAAATGTCATACATCCCTTACAGAAAGTAGCTCTCAGATTAATTATGGAACCCCTGGATTTCAAGAAATCGGTTATGGAGGCAGGAGGAAGGGCCCTCTAGGGAGAAATCTAAAGATGTTTCACGCCAGCAATAAGAAATTGTTAGGGAAACTAATTGCTATGAAAGATTTTTTTTAAAAAAACATAAAATACAGAGAAGTCATGAGCTTGAAGTAAGGAGGAAAAATGAAAAGAATTTTTGAATGCTGTTTAAAGAATGAGAGGAAGAGTAGCAAGTGCTTCCTATAGTTGTCTGGAATGGATGACCGGTGACAAAGGTTTTTAGCAGTACTCTTTTGGAGTTACCTCTGTAACTGCTTCAGAGCTGCCTATGAAGCAGCCCATCTGAGATCACACCACAGGCATGCTTCAAACAGAATGTGTTGTGTTGTCATTTATTTGGATCTAAATCTTGTTGTGCTATTAGATGTCATAAATGTCTTTAACATAAGGTATGGCAAATTACTTTTTTTTTTTTG
>NW_008585788.1:0-31639 GCF_000691845.1 Merops nubicus | reverse complement strand
AGGTGGTGGTGGGCGTGGGGGGGGGGGGGGGGGGGGGGGCAGAGGCACATTTTGGTTTTTGTGTTTTGTTTCAGTTGGGTGGGGCTTTTTCGTCCCTGTAACCTAACAGGAGCACCTTGTTGCCTACATCTGATGGACATAGCCCTAGATAAGGGCAGGGCTAGATTACATTTTGTTTGGCCCCTGTTTTTTTCTGCTGGACAGTTTGAGCAGCCCAGCTGGCAATTACCATTTCAGGTACCACAGTTTTTAGGGTCCATGGAATATAAAAAAACTGTCAGACCGTAGTGAGGTACAACCATGATGGAAGCTATTCTCTCTGAGATATATTCTGATCTAAATATAAGATAAAGTTTGTGAAATCCTGCATGTTAAAGTTAGAAATGTTAGAATAGGTGCACCTCTGTCCTTTGTGTTTGTGGTAAGATAGTTTCTTACTTAAAGGATTATAATAATTTGTAAGTACTTTATCTTATTCTGTTCCTTTAAAATCCAGAAAAATTATGGACTTGCTCTTTTTAGAGAACTTGCATGTTTTTGAGAATGTGCAAGCACATGCCCAAGTAGCTGTTGTGATTTTTGCTGATTTAGGCCACTGGCAGGGTTCAGGTCTGTGCCATAGCTGGCTGCTGCCTACTTTATGGAGGATTTTCAGTCAGCTTTTGCAGCCTGTAGACCAGCAATAGCAGGAGGAGGAAACATAGTGAGTTACCTTTTGGTAACAAGAGTGCTGATTTACCAGATTGTCTGAAAATCCGGAGTTGTTCTCTAGTAAGATGCAAGAGAAACGAGCCTTGTTTCCAGTGTCTCTGCTTCCACCTTGAACTACTTCTGCAGTCAGGACATGCCTTCAGCCTTGCCCTGTTTATAGAACCTCTCTTCTTTACCCCCTACACTCAAATAACTATGGAGCTTCCTTCTGCTCCTCCAGGGTACAAGGGTACATGCTGTGAGAGGGCAAGAAGAGTCACCTGCTTGTTCTCACTTCTGCAGTGCCAGTGTGGTACAGTACTTCAAAAGAGTAGAGGGGAGGAGGTGTCAGTTTTTCTATTATTCTAGGATGATGCTGTATCAAGTTCTGGAGACTGAACCTGTTCAGTGCCAGGGATAATGCTAGAACTGGAAAGGCACATGAAGCGTTAGCTTCTCTTCTGTTTTTGAGGTGCTTAAAATATAGGTCAATCCATGTGAACTTCCATTACACGGAGAAGGATATCTGTGCCCCTTACCTGAGGGTCATCTTAATCTCACCTCCTGGTTTTGAACAGCAGAGATCTGGACTGCTGAAATAGTACGACAGGCACAGGGTGAGCTATAAATGCAGCTGCCCGCTTCATCCGTAACGCGCACCTGATGCTGTCCCTGTTACCTTTGGCAGTGCATTAGGCTATCTTCTCTTCACACTGCCTATTCTCATGTTATTTTCCCTGCCTACACCCCTTTCTTCTTCTTTATTTTAACTTTTAATGCTAGCTGATTTCCACAAGAACTGCATCTATGTGTGTTACCACCACATGGTGAGAGGTGTAAGTGTGTGGTAAGGTAGAAAGGAATAGAAAACAATAGTACTTATACAGGACATCTTAGTGTTTATCTCACAGGGCTTATGGTTGTGAAGATCAAGAGTAAATGACAATGAGGAAACGAGAGGAAGAGATCTAAGGAGCCAGGGCTGTGTAACGGCCTTGGTTTTACAAAGAAAGTGGAATACACAGTGCACAGCTTGAGGGAGAACTTTTTTTCTCTTTTTTTTTTTGAGGAGAGTTGAAGCCTCCAAGTGCACAACGGAAGATCTCAGCTTTTGTGCAGTTTCGAAGGGTTTGCTGTGGCTTGCTTCAGTTTCACAGTTAGCTAGGATTCAGGAGTGTGCTCTATCCTAAGTGGAAGGCAGTGGAAGAGGTCTGAGGGCTTTGTCTGATTATTAGGTGAATTGACACCAGGAGTTTTTTGTGTCGACAAGCTGGTGATGGACAGGTGCTTTAGTCTGAGACTCAAGTCCTTGTCTTCTTAGCAGCTTTGGTACAACAGTGGGCTTCACCAAAAATAGTTTGCCAGGAGTCAAAGATATTTGGATTTTACAGATACGAGTTTGAGTTTTTGTGCCAGATTTCATGGTGGTGTAGGACTAAAATGTTTTTATTTAGCTAAAAGCTTGACTGCGTACTTCTGCACTTGTCATATGTTTCTATCTCATCCCCTTAGTTTAAGCCAATCTATTTTAACTTGAAATTTAATCTATCAGATATGAGAAAAAGCAGAAGTGCAATATTTGGACAACTGTTTACTAAAAGCATTTCTTATTACTGCTGCTCAACTGACTGGTGTGCGTTAGTGAGCTCAGTCAGCGTGTTTGCTAAGGAGCAGCCTTTATGGGCAAATTCTTGGTCCTTCCTTTATTCCAGGTTTGAACTGCTGTTGCTGCCTCCTTCTGAACTAGATGCAGTATGTTGTCTTGAGTAATCATCGGAAAGTACTGGGTTGTGAGGTTGCTCAAATGTGTGAGTATCATAAGCAGGTGGGGTCCAAGGGCATCAGAAGTTGAAATGCACCACAGTTGAGAGAATATGATCTCATTCACAGGTTTAAAGTTTGAGTTGGTAACCAAATGGTGAAGATAGATGGAGGTTCAAAGACTCTTGGCCTCGTTTCCCTGCTGCTCCTGTATAAAACATGGTGTGCCCAGCATGGAGCCTCAGAAGCACAGGGAGTATTTCTCTCACTTGTCAGGTGCTGAATATGGCTCAAGGCAGTTTACAGAGGTTGTGGGATAGTGGTTTGATACAGTCCAGCAAATTCTGTTTGTGCTTTCTGTTCGTATTTACTGCCCTATTCCTGTAGTCTCTGAGCATCCGCAGACCCTGACCCACTGTAGTGGATGACCACCTTTCAGGAAAGGCAGAAGAGTTAGAGAGCTCTAGATCTTAAAATGTTGCAATCAAAGCCACAAATGATGGTTTCATCAACATTTTGCACATAACCTGGTTTGTGGCTCTCAAATTAGTTTCTACAAGGGCTTGAGATAAAAGGCCGGAAGAACTTTTCCAGCAAGCATTCCTGAGCTTGACATGTGGGGCTAACTGGAAAAAAGAGCAGAATTCAGTATTTGAAATGGATGACAGAGGAGAAAAAAAAAAAAAAAAAAAGAACAAGGCCTCACAAACCTCTGCTGCAAAGGGAAATAAAGCATGTGGCGATTGACAGATTTACGTATCCAGATAAAATCTTCCACTTCTCCAAAAGTAGAACTTTCTTTTTATGCAATGTTAGTTTCAAAGCTTCCAGCTCCTGCTGTGCCTAATAGCAGGTATGTTTCCAGCTACTTCCTTTTCATGCCTGAAAATGGGATCATTCTTGGGTCTTCTCATTGTCATCTGGTACCTATTTCCTTTCACTAATTTCCCCAAATGAGTTGGGGCCCACTCTGAAGACTATAGGATTCATTAGAGTGAGGCATAATAAGAATGTCCTTGGTGTTGGAACAGGAAGAAAATATCCCAAAGGCTGCCAGAGATAAAGATCACCCACTGAAAGGATAAAAATGAACAATGCTTCTTGCAGGGAACCTAAAAATACAATACTTGGTTCTCTCAAACAGAATTTAGTTACTGAAATAACAACGGGATCGTACAGTGCCAGGATTATTTTAGTCTCAAGAAAATGGAGTGTTTTATTTGCAAGTTTAAACAAAATGCATATCAGGGAAAACACAGTTTAAAGTCTAAACTGTACCCAGTGTTCTGGGGTGAGCAGGTGTTTATGTGAATGAAGGTATGAGACTGGATCTTGCAAGATCCCTTTTTAGTACTTGACTCTTCAACAGACTTCTTGAATAGCTTTGGATTAGTTGCTGAATCTTTTCACGCTTGTTTTCTGTTGGTAGGTTTTTTGCAAGTGAAATAGGTCTAACCATGCTTTTCTTCCTGCCTGAGAAAGTGGGTTATAGGTGGGTTAATTGCTGTGTTACTTCAAGTTCTCTGTATCAGTAAGACATAGAAGAAACAAGCTTGAGTACATTGGAGTTTGTGACATTCGTCAAAACTGTTACTGTTGCCTTTAAACAGATTATTTATTCTGTGAACCTGTACTTAAGTCCCTTGCTGAGTGGTGGTTCTACATTAATAATTAAATTTTCTTTTCTCTATTGTAACATGAATATGTATGCATAATATGTGTACACATATGTAGAAATTTTATCTACCAAATGGATGCTATATATTATACTCCAGCTTTTAAGACATTGTAAATAGGCACAGCTCTGCAGATTTTATTTTACTATGTATAAACACACACAATTTCATGTTATGCCTGTGTTCCTGAGTCCTGCTTCAGATCATAGAGCTGGAGGAAAGGGAAGAGTCAGCTTTTACAACTGCAGTCAGTGCAGCTGATTGTTCCTACTAGGTAAGGATGCATCCCTTTTACTGGGTCTCTGATGATGGCTTTTTGTTTCTAGCTACAAGCAAATCTAATTTGCAAATGAAAAATTTCATTATAGCAGAAGTTGCCTGCAAGGCAATTAAAGGAGGCACGTTGAAAAGAATTCAGCAGAACCTACAATTGCTTCTTAAAGAATGGATTTATGATTGCAGTTCACAATTAAAATAACAATTGCTTTTAAGAGGTACCCATTATTTTTAAAAGGTTAGATATTCCAACAATAGAATTTTAAGGGAATAAGGCAGCTAATGAGCAAAACGTGTGGTAGGTAATTGGCAAAGCTCACTTAATATTTTTTGTTTGCAATCCAAGAGCTATTCACGATGCCACTGTAACAGTATGTTGTTGGTACAACAGAGCTGACAGTTTTCTGAGATGAAAAGGAAGAGAATGGAATTAATCACATAAACTTCATCATCCAGTCTGGCATAACTGAAAGTGAGTTCTGCTATACTTGAATTATTTTACATAAGTTCATGTTTTATTAATACATTTTTTTCCCTCTGTTAACCTCTTCTGTGTTTTCTGTCCAGAATTCCATTGTGACCTCTTGTCCTTCAGAAGGCCACCCCAATACGTAGGCAGCCTTTGGAGGGACTGGCTGTCGTGTACAGCAGAGAGGAGCTGCGGCAGCTCCCGTCCTGTACCACGGGTAGATGTCAGGCAACGTGGGAGATGTCGGGTGAAGGGTGGAGACGTGTGAGTGCTAGTGCAGGGAATTCCAGGCTGGTGTGGCCATGGCAGTGCTGCCCCTTCTGGGGAGGTCCGCCTCTGGGGCCTATGTATGCAGAGTGGCTGGCTTTGTAGTGGTGTCACCCTGCAGTAGCTAGAATGTTTGCACTTTTTTTTTTGTGCAAAATGGCTAAAAGAAATAGAAAATTGGAACCGCTTTGTGCTGCGGTGCCGACTTGAATCATCATAGCTGCAGAGAGACTGAGCTACACACAGAGGAGCTAAATTAGTAATATATTGAAAAAATTTGCCATCTCAAAAATCATGTATAAGAAATTTCTTATTTTAAGGTGAATGTTACTAATAAAAGTAAGCTTAGGTTGTGAGTTTGGAGACACTAGCTGGGTCCTTGTTTGGAAGAGACAAAATAATTTTTGGTACTTTTACCTCCAAGCCTGCTAAGCAGCCAAGTCTTCTGATACTGTTGCCTTTGTTTGACATGATGCAGAAAGTGGCTAGCAGGCCTCATGAGAGTCCTGTGTCCCTTGGGAGGGGAGAAAAGAGAGCACCAGGGTTCAAATTTTTCTTGTTTTTTTAACTCATTCATTACTGTTGTGCAGTATTTTTGCACTATGTCATTAGAGGCCATGTTTTATATCCATTGTTGGCATAGCATGTCCTCAGATAAGGAAGGGTGTCCTCTTTTTCTTTAAAAAAAAAAAAAAAAGAAAGAAAGAAAGAAAACTTAACACTTTGATAGTCTGGCCTCTTTTAGAGATAAAGCAAAGGGTTAGCAGAAAGATAGTATTGCTAGCTTCCAGAGAAATTGCCCTAGGTCAGGACTTTTACGTATTTATTGTGAAGCTATGGATGGTTTTGTGCAGATGACACAAAATACTGGTCTCAAATCAGCTAGTAAATCGCACTTTCCTCAAAGGATTACTTTGATTTCTTTCACTGTCTTTTTATTGAAGTTGCAAATTGCATCCACGGTGATGTAACCTTGGCATGTTGGATATTTGCCCTGAACCTATTACGAATTTATATTTCTGTCTGGAGCTTGGATTTACAATGTGGGATGTGAAGGCTCTAAGCAGCAGTTCCATCAGGCTGGAGTCCTGAAGGTACCTAGTCAAACAAGTGGGAGATGCCATGAAACCTTGTAGTCTTAGCTCATGGGATTTGATGTATACCTGTTGATACCACAGAGCCTTTCACAACTGCAGATTTCTCTGTTCATTCAGGTTTTGACATTCCTCTTGTGTCTCAGGAATATAAGTTACATGCAGAAAGAGGAAGTGGGTGTTTGAAATGCTTATCAAGAACGTCCAATGTGTGAAACACTCTGAAATTGGTTCAGCTGGTGCACTACTTAAGAACAGATGCATATGTGTTGCTCTACATATGAGATGTAGTCTTGCGATGAATGGATGATTTTGCTTGTGATTATAATGTGAAAAATTTTAATCATTGTTTTGAGAAGTTTTAACTGTAGTTCACCTTTTATAGGATAGGAAAAGAGCTCATTTTATAAAGGATGCAGGTTTACATTGGTTTAGTTTGGTTAAAAATCCTATTCCTTTTTTGTGCTTTAAAGAAGGGAACATGGAGTTGTGATAAATTGCTGTAGGCCAGGAACTGTTCTTCAGTATACATGTAGCCTGATAAAGAGTTTTCTGTAAAGACTGAGAGGAAAGTACTGGCTGTTGACAGTGTTCTAGAACAGTCAGTAGGGGAGAGACCTGATAGCACCTCTTGAAAAGTCCTGATTTTACAAGGACTGTGCTCTAGGTTAATGTCGTGTCTTATTTAATGTGAAATTGCAGTAACAAAGGCTTAAGAGACTACAGCAAGGAAAGTGTAGTTGAATTGCATGCATTTATGATTAACACTCTGGCACTGCATTCTAAGACCTGTTCTAATAAAATTAAGTATTTTTTATTCCCAGATTGCTTCATAGGGGGTAGCTTGGGTTTTGACAATGAAATTTCATGCGTGTGTGTGGTCTAAGTGACCTCGCTTTTGAGAAACCAGGGAAAGTATTTAACCTGACCTTAAGTAAACCAGTATCAGTGTGCCACAGGTATGATTATGTTCTGAGATGGTACTGTGAGCATTTTAAAAGATTAATAGGGAAAACCTGACTGATTTTGCAGGACACTGAAAACTCCTCAGCAAGCTTCTTTGCTGGAAAGCTGAATCTGACTTTGACTCTCCCCTGGCCTTCGAGCTGCACTTCTCCAATAAGTAATTGCTCCTAGTGCTGCTGTCACTTCAGTTTATTTCTTGACTGTCTTTTTACTCATCTATCTTAAATAGTGCTTTAAGTATGATTAGACAATTTACTTTTTGTATATAATGTGGAAGTATTTTGTCTTTGCTTTGTAAACACTGACTGTGCTTTTTAGCACCGGGATTGCTGGCCAGGCTTGTTTTTGCAGACTCCTGGTTACAGGGCAGTTTTGAAACAAAATTTTTCTTTTTTCGTAGGCTCTGAACTTTCCGATTACAAATGACTTTCTACATGCTAATAAGCTGAGATAAGCAGAGTAAGTGTTAACACTATTGTACAGATGGGGGAACCGAGATATGGCAGCACTAAGAGGAAATCTCTGACCTTATTCTGTGAGAGACCCACGCACCATCCTTATTCTTGTCAGAGTCTTTCTTTCTACTTACTCAAGACCCTTCCTCAAAGAAGTTGATGGTACATAAAAAGATCCTTCAGATTCTATGTATCTATGTTTACCTAGAGCTATGATAATTTATTATATGGTATTCTATGTTGGACTGCAATCTTCAGTCCTTCTCAAAGCATTCTCTAGTTTTAGAAAACAAACGGTGCTCTGCTGGTTATGTGGCAAGCTGCATTTTGGAGGCAACCGCACCAGGAAGCAAGTTCTGCAGAAAGTACAGCGAGTGTGCGGCGTGGAGCTGACTTGCATAAAGAAAGTGTTCCTTCACCTCGAGTACCCTGCAGGTCATGAGCCTGACTGCACCCGACCTGCACACTCTGTCCTTATCCTTAAATAAGAATCTCCACTGTCAGTTGGTATGGTGGAGAAATTGGTGTTACTCTTCTGCAGGAGTGGATGTATGGAGTTAAACAGTGTAGGGAAGCAGACATTTACAATTACCATGGCAACTTCAGATGATGATTTATTAAGCCGTATTTTTTCCACACTGAAGACTGTGCAGTTTTGTTGATCTGAGCTTGCCAGAGACTGTTTTCTTGCCACTCCCTAGTGTGTCCTTTTTCCCTCATCCAATTCTTTGCTACTTCTTGCTGAAATTGCAGAAAAATGGAAATGTGTTTGTTAGCAAACTTTATTCCAGGTGAAGAAGGCTTGGTACAGTTATTGCTTTATTAATAAATACGCTACTGCTGGTTACTACCTTGGACTGGGCTGCAATTCTGATGGCTGGCACAGCAATTAGGAGCAAAGGCGGCACTGGGGAGAGAACGTCACGGGTGCTAATAGAGCACAAGACACTGCAGGAAGAGAGGGGGAGGCCTGTTGGCCTGGCTGGGCTCTGTCGTTTCATTGATCTTAAATGTTCCCTCTTGCTTTCATTCCTCTGTGACCGTCTCTTCCCGCTCTTGACCCTGCAATGGTGGTTTCCATAGCCACCCCTGGCTGCTGACTCTGCAGTCATTACTACCACAGCTCTTCAGGGTTGCAGTCCCCCTTTGGATTCTGCAACATGCTCTTCTAGTATAGCTTAGTGAGTCTTAGTGAAATGGGCTACAGCTGTCCTCTTTCATAGTCATGATATATATGCAAAGTGAGGGCCCCGGTGGCTTCTGTGGTCATAATTATGTTTGCCAGCTCTTTGTACGACTGTGTGGAAAAAGGACAGTGATGGTCTTTGTTGATGTCTGCACATTGCAACTGTTCACGTGGTGCTTGGCATCATCAGCAAACCTGCTTTGTTCAGCCTTGGGAATGCCAGTTAGATATAGCCCTAAGTAAAGTCTCCAGATGCAAGTACAGGGGACTTAATAAATCATTCATTTTCAAGCTGCATAGATGCAGTTTGGAAATCTTGAGGATGATGGTAACCAGGCCCAAGCAAACAAAATGAATGGAACAGTTACCAAATATAGAGTCATGAAACAAATCCTCAGAGCAGAAAAAGATTTCTCTCAGAAATCTGGCATCTGTCTTACGTGTCCATGAGCACACAGTGATCTTTATAACTCTAGTCTCTAGCAGCATTGATCTTGATCTGCACCTGAACATTTCTGGGCTCAAGTTTTGGCGTCAGTGGGTTTGGTTTTTGTTAGCTTTCATTCTCTGAAGGACAGGTATGTCCTCAAGATTCCTAAGTAATATATGTGTGATACATCTTGATATGTAAGCTAGTTGTTCCCTACCAGTTTCTGCTGATTACTTGCCTTTCCTCAGTAAGATTTACTTAGGTGGTGCAGTTTATGATCATTTGGCCGTTTTTATGATGTTCTTTTTTTACATGATAAAATTAGTCATTATGGACTTGCTAATATGATAATTATGTAATTATATATGTGTTTATTTCAGTATTGATTGTGTAAGTGTGTAAACAGCTAAGCTTTATTCTTCAGCTGTCCACCCAGGAGTTAATTCCACCAGTAAGAGAATGTGTACCTGTGTGGGTACTTTCTATAACGGCTTTCAAGTGATCTAAACTTGTTTTATGGAAGTGGGGCACTCAGCCCTTCTCTGGGAGAACTTTCTACATCTAAGGCAAGGATATTTTCCTGACTTTGTTTCTAAGCATATTATAAAAGTAATAAAACATAAATATTAGGTGTAAAAGCATTCATGAACAACACAGAACCCACTACTAAGCATGTGGATCAAAGCCTTGCTAAGATTTCTTCATATAGCAACATAAGGAAATTTGCATGTAGGGGGTTTCTTGAAGTGTACAGATGTGTTTACAGCAACATGGAGTGGCTTCACTGTCTGAAGTACACTGTTAATTCATTTCTGACAGCATCACTTTACATTGTGCAAGTGTTATCAGAATGTCCATATTTGTATTTTTTGAATTGGGAACTTTGGTGTGGAAGGGGAAAATACCATATTTTGAAAGTATTAACTGTATAGTACAAAAAGGTTGCTGAACAGCATATAAATTTCACCTCCAACACTCCCCCAAAAAGTGCCCAAACCATTCTTCTGTCATGCTGGACACAGCCTGTAAGAAATACTTTTCAGTTTCAGCTAAAAGTGACTCCTTGCTTTTTTATGTGCTTGCAGCTTTTTGTCGCCTGGTTCTATTGTTTGACCTGAGCTGTTTTTCAAAATGGAGCTAAAATAACTCATCTTTCACTGTTGATTTCCAAAAGACAGTAATATCTCCCAGCCAGTGCTTAGTAATTTGGCCATGTCTTTTGGATTTTCACATACAACGCAAGTTTGCAAGTGTGTTTGCTAGCTATTACTGTTACCCCATAGAAATCAGATGAAATCCAATCAGGGATTAAATTGAAAATTCCTGTTGTTATTAGGAAAGTCAGCACATTATATTGCAGTGATGATATGAAAAGCTGCTTTGCCCATCTCACCAACTGCTACAGGGACACTTTCTATAATCAATCCAGTGCCTGTTGGGCACGAGAGAGGTTTGATTCTGGCACCTACTGTACGTCAGTATCTATGTCTGAGAAAAAAAACATCTGTGCTAAAAGCAGAAAAAGGGACTATTCATTTGCTGCCTCTGCCTTTTCTGCTTGACAGTTGGAATGAACTCCCTGGGTAACAAAGTGTCATTAACAATAACAAAGGTAAATTAAAAATCTTTCATAATAAAAGGAAAAGGATGAGGGGAAAACAAACCCAAATGCCCCAGACTGTATAGGACACCAGATAATCCCTGGCTGGGTTTTGCAGCTGGGGAGCTGCAGTCCCACTGTTATTACCGTGTCAGAGCAGTCACTGGGAGTTGCTGCTGTGGATGCAGAGATGCTTGGGGAGATTTCAGCTAATCAGGAATAAAGGGAGAAAAAAAAAAAAAAAACAAAAAAAACCCAAAACAAACAACAAAACAAAAGGAGTGGGGGGCAGGAGAACCCAAAAAAACCTAGAGTCTCATAAACAGTTTATTTGAACTATTGGCAGAAAACAGTGCAAACACACAACTGTTATCTGCAGTACTTGAATCTCTGATACATTTGAGAAGGGACTGGCAAAGGGACCTTTATCATTTTATAGTCTAATCTGAGTTCAGTTTAACACCAATGAGAAACTTTTGTGCTGTGTCAAGCCCATAGGCTTCCATGTCATTTGACAGTTGAAAAGGTTGCTGGAAGCAGTACCTCTGACCACCATACTGTCAGAAGCCAAACAGATAATGTAAGTTTTAGAAAGATGGGTTGCTTTAGCACTATTTCTGTAAAACTGGAGAAACGTTGAAAGGAATGAGTATAAACAATTCACTGCAGAACTGGGATGCTTATAGCCTACTGCGCGACTCATGCCTCTGCTGTAGGGATCTGGCTTTGGAAGTGTCCTTGATTTTTCTACCAACAAGTCTGTTCTTCCTGCGTTGAACGTTTGCAGCAGGTAATATATACAGGCTAACTCTCATGATACATTTACTGTTCCTTTAGTGGCATAACAGCTTAACGGCACAAAGCCACCCATATCAGCAAGGAGGCAAAGCGTAATTCAGAGATGGTACAAATTTGCTTTGCCTTGGTGACATAATGTTGGATTAGCAAATAAATATTGGCGACTGTCTCAGTCCCATTTGCCAGGAAGATATACAGTGTATGCTTACCTTTTAGTAATGTGACTCATCAGGCCATTCAAGGAAAGACACCATTGGGGATGCTCAGAATTGTTGTGACCTGGAGAGGAAAACATGTTTTGGAGCAAAGCAAGCCTTTACTTGCTTCCAGATAGAATGCACAAATATCGAGTGAGTTGGCATATATCTGTGAGCAATATCCAGTTTTATTACAGGAATGCTTTTAAATTATGCAGATAAAAGGCAGAAATACACCATAAACAGTGAGAGTTTCCCCAGTGATTGGAATGGGACAAGGATTATACCCCCAAACATTTATATTTTTCCAGTGAGGTTTTTTTTTGTTTCAAGAAGCAAGATCAAACTCAGCCATATTGGGATAAGAGCAATTCATACGAGATAGGAAAGGATGATTATAACAAAAGAGAATTATTAATAGGAGAATAATTTACATCAAGGGGATAGTGGGAGTAAAGTGAATTTTGATGTTTTGAGGGTTGATTGGGTGGGTGGGTGTGTTGACAATAAGAAGACAATCATGTCTTCTTCAGGAACTTATTAACAGGCTTCAAGAATTAAAAATAAAATGAATGAGTTCTGTGGAAAGTCTTCTTACAACAATAGGAGCATGGTAGAATTAATTATTTATTTTTGGGGGGGTAAAAGACCAGAACATAACTTCAGGTATATGCTGACCTTTCAGATCATACTGTCACCAAAGTGTTTTCTTTTAAATAAAATCTTCCTTTCAACATTTCTAGAATTAAGCATTACAGTTAAATTTTAGTTCATCTCCATAACTTGAGTAGCTTCTAGAAACCCTCAGGATGATATTCCAAATTTTGAGAAAACATTTCCTTCTTGCAGAGGCGTATGTTGTGAGACAAAGCTTTTGCATGATGATGAGTTTCAGCAACTTACGAATGCAGACAGACGCCTTCACACTGATTTTTTTTCTCCAAGTATATCCTAAAATGTGTTTTTAGTCTAGAAAAATTAAAAGTCTTGGTATGAAATTGGTAATAAAAAATGACAATCTGTAAAATGATATCTGGGTAAAAAGTATATAAATTGATGGCATGGTTGCTTTCTTGTGCTGTTGAAGTGTAAGCTCAGATAATAGGCATTTTTCTACCCATTGTGTGTCGTTACCGACACCCGATCCCCGGGATCTCTGCCACCCAGCCTCTGCCGTTGGGTACCATCAGCAGACACAGGCTTCAATGTGAAGGATGCTGCAAACCGCGGTTACTGGCATGTTGCAAACGGCGTTTATTGCGCCGCTGCAATTCCTTATATAGCACAAGCCACACCCACAAGGCCCCTCATGGGCAGTCAGAGCTTTCCCTTACATCGCGAGATCTTCTGCACGCCGATCCCTGCCTAGGGTGGGCTCTGCTCACCACAACAATTGTGTATACTGGAGCAAGTCCTCAAGTGGATTCTGGTTTTGTCACGTTATTCGCTTGTACACTGGAAAACCTGTTTCTGTAGCAAGGCTAGTTCATACTGGCATGTAACTCAGGAGGGTGGTCTGGTTGGAAAGCTCAGCAAACAAACAGATCCTGCTCTACTCAAATTGGTGGTTTGAAAGTAGCATTTTGGGCTTGATTGAGTGTTCATAGAATGAGTGACTTGAAAAGATGGAACAGAAATAGTAGCAAAAACACCTAGAGAGTGTATGTCTGGGAAAAAAAATAGCAATAGGGCACTTAAAAATGAACTAGCTGGGTCAGTTCTGGAAGAAAGCATGGGAATGAGGAATCTTGGATCCAAAGGTGCTTCTTCCAATACTTTAATCCCCTATTTATGCCATTGGACATTGTCCTGCAGAAGCTGAGGGAGCAATAGTTTCCCAGTAGCATTAGTCTGTGCAGGGTGTATGCTGGCTCATTGAACTGAGAGCACGTTTTGAGCTCCGCTGTTACTGCACCCAGGTTTACATCGACTTGTCTGTGGGTGCTTTTGGGAGGCTGCGTGAGATGCAGACAGGGTAGTCATCACTTTGTGCAGAGAAAAGAAAATAAAGTTCTTGTAGTGTTAATTCTAAACTGTGATTACATTAAATTCTGAATAGCTTCTGCAGCTGAATATTGTATTAAATTACTACATACTTATTCCTAAATATTTAAAGGGAAAAAGAAGGCAGTTAATGGTATTAAGTTTCTTTGCAGTTTTCTCTGTTTGCAAATTGCTAGTCTCTAGACCCTTTTGTAGAGTATTAAAAAAATAAATTGTTTGCTCTTTGCAGATCATTTTGTTTTTAAGGTGATTTCAGTGCCAAGTTTAACAATGGCTAAACATAAATTTAGAGGGAGGGAAGACTTATTGACATAAGTTGCCTTCAGTCTGATCCACAGTGTCCCAGCTGAGGAAGCATAAAATCAGATCAGTTTAACCACAGTGGGAGTTCAGCTTTAGAGAGCTGTTCCTTTGCTCTCCCTTCTGAGAATCCCTGGGGCTCAGCAAATCTAATGGCTGAGGTGTGGAAGAAGTAGATGGATACCCAGTGGGCTGGTAACAACCCCATCCAGTTAATTCCAAAGGTTTCCTAGTGTAAGCCTTCATGATAGTAATTATGTGTCTCCATATTTTTGTTCTTAGAGGATGATTAAAAATAAAAAGCTGTCTTCCCTAACATCTTATAAAGTGTGCCTCTGCACGGCTTTTTTTCCCCCTTCTTCTCAGCTTGTAGTTAAAGGAAGCAGATGATGATTTTCAGGAATGAGAAAGGAAGGGGCTTTATTCAGATACACTCCTTCTTGTGCTTTATCAAAAAGGATTTATCTCTTCTTTATCTTCTTTTGTGAAGAACTGTTGTGTCATCCAATAGTTTTGTTTTTTACTGTTGTTATTTCTATATCATGTGGTTGTTTGGTTACAAATGTCAAGCTTGTGGCCATGTTTTTAAAGGTATGTAATGTAAACGTAAAGGTATTAATCCATGTTTAGTTTTACAAAGATGTTCCAACACAGTAACTCAGCCAGTTAACAAGGCTTCTTGTGCCTGGGGAAACCTCACATGATCTCTCAGCTCAGGGAGTTGTCCCAAGTTTCTCAGTTCTGGACAGGTGATCTGCATGGGAAGCTTTTGCTGCTCTGAACACCTAAAGAGAGGTAACAGGATAGCTACTTGAGTGTCCATGTTACTGGTCTGTTTTTCCACTGTCAGCAGGAAATGTCATAAAATGCTCTTTGGTGTAATGGGTCCTTTAAGGATAAATAGAAAAATGATGCTTTCAAAAGCTCAGATAAATAAGTGCTGGCTGGCACTCACAGAACACCAGTCCTCCGTCTGGGAAATACCACTTGATGACAGAGTTGAAGAACGAGTCCTCAAACATCAAACACATCAACTATATATAAAAAAAAGGCATGCTATATATGGTCGTTACTCTCTTTGTGAAGACATTCCTTCTGTTGTTCTCCTTTGCTTATTTTAGTTACCCGTTTCATACCTCCTCTTCAACACTTGACCCTTCAAGATAACCAATCTGTGGTGATGATCCATATTTTCTTCAAAAAACATGGAACCAAAAGAGCTCTTAGTGACAGTGCTAGGAATTCCTGATTGTTATAATTACTACTTTATGTGTGCTCATCTTCACCTTAATATTACAGATGTGATTCCTGCATTTGAGAACTTCTGAACTTGAAACTCCTTTGTAGCTTATGACAGAGTCATATGGTCACAGCATGGGGTTCAATGCACATTGTTCAGGATTCAATCTGAAGTTCTTCCTTGCTTCTTCCTGTGAGTTCTGCTTCAGCTGCAGCATATCTCAGACATGTTTGTGGGGAATCAGTGTAAGCTGCTACGGGCACTCAACAAGGATCAAGACCAGTTTCAAAACTATTCACTACTTCAGTCAGTTACTTGGAAGAATCTTGCTGAATCATCCATACAGTATTTCCAGGTAGAACAAAGAGTGGCGGAAGATGAGATAAAACAGTAGTAGACACTTTAAACAGAAAGCTCAGAGTTGTTTTGGCTGTTTAAGTAGAGGGCCTGTGTAAGTCAACTCGCCTAATGAAAATAAATGTTTCACTGGGAGGAGACTGTTGTGCAAGGCAGAGATGGCCCTTTCAGGAAGCAGGCTTCTAGTGGAAGAGAATTGTGATTCAGTGCCTGTTTGTGTAAATGGGAATGAGAGACAGGAGAGAAATTTTCCCTGTTTATACGCCTGTGTTTGTTGGCAAGACAACAGTAGAATAATTCCCATCATTCTAAAATCTGTGTTTCGGGAGGGACATTGAAGTATTGGGTAAGGTTCAGAAAGCCACCACTAAATACTTGGGGTAGGAGAAAATGGTTGGTCTTCAATGACTTGGAGCATTATCTGTTAAATTTATCAGTGAGAAGACTAGGAGTCTCTAAGGTAATGGTGTTTAAGAGTCTTCGGAGAATGAAAATACTGGATACTGAGAGATTCTATTGAATCTAATGGAGAGAGACAAAATGGGAACCAGTGCCTGGAACTCTGGAGCAGATGAATTCAAATTTGACAGCAGGTAAAAAGGTTCAACTCTGAATGTCGTTAAGCATTGGAATGGATTACTAGGAGGAACAGCTGCTGTACCATTTTCTGAAGTCTTAAGATTCAGCTTGGATGCTTCTCTGTAAGAAAAGTTTTAATCAAACACTATTTATGGGTCTCAGTGCAGGGGTTAATGTGAAATGCAATGACCTACGATACACACTTCTTAGGATATGCAAGAATAGATCATCCCACTCTTTTTTTTTTTTTTACTTTAAATTCAATGAATTGGTAGATATCTGCTTGTGATACAGCCTGAATAACGCTTTGTACTTTGCCCTAATTCTACAAGTCTTTGTACAAATTTTTCTCATTATAATCTTAAGAATATCTTATATATTATTCTCTCAGTCTGTTAGCTACTGTTAGCAACCTGTGTGAATCCAGCCACTGGTATTGTAAGAATTACTTGGGAAATAAATTCACTTTCTCATGCTGGATTTTGATAAGGTGGAATTCATTTTAACTTCTAACTCTGCATCCTGAAAGACCAATGTTGTGAGTCTTTCAAATTTTTTTTTCCATGAGAAAATTAGAATAAGCAGTCTCAGTGGCCAGAAAATACAATTTCCTACTTCCATGTTCAATAGCACAGAATCCAGTACCTAGGTTGCTCTTGAGTTGTTCTGTTCTTAGTGACCAATATTTGATATTTTAAAGAGCCTAGCTAGTACATGTGGCCCATCAGTCTGAACTAGTATTTTCTGGGGTCTCACAATATCCTGGTTTATATTTTATGTAACTGTCTATTTCTTTTCTGTTGCAGAATATGAAATACTAGATTTGGTGACTGGTTTGGGTTTTTTCTAACGTGTATAGGAAACAAGAACAGCTTGTGAGTGTCTTCACAGAATTCCATACGTGTGAAATGTTTTCTTTGATGCGGTGTAACTTATTACTGGCATATACTTAACGCAGAGCACATGTACACACTACACCCTTTTATAGGCTTCAGTAATGCTCCATTGAGTTGATACATCCTGGTACCCTGAGAAATAGGGAGCCTGATGACTGGATGCTACTCTGCCTCTACAGCACATACAATACTGGATTCTGATCCTGTTTGGAGCTTGGGAACACCTACCAAATGATGCTGGCTTTCAACTTGTGTTCAGGGGTGGTAACCAGTATCCCTGGAGTATTTAGTAAAGAGTCCCAAGGAAACTCACTCACTTGATTTGGGACATATATTTACCTTTCTGAATATAAGTTATTTTAATAGTATGCCTTTGTCCCCAAATAATCATTCTAGCGTAACTGATTATCTGAGTAGTAAATTGATGTAGTTGATGGTGTGTGCTGCGTTTTGCATTTAGATCTTGTGTATTTGATTGTGAAACTGAAATGAAATAGTGAAGTTGAAACAATGTGAGGGATTTGATCTGCAACAAGTCCTTAGAAGAAAAAAGTAAGAGGACTGAATGAAGCAACAGATAAGCTGAAAGGCATTCTAACTCTGATAACGTTAAACTTTGCCTGTCCAAGCAGCTTCTTTAAAGCCAGGGGGTATTTCTTTGTAATACAGAACGTGTTAAGTCTAGTGATGGTGCCTTTATTAAGTTCTGGTACAATCTGTGCGGTAGTGCTAAAGATTTCTTGTGTATCTGTATTTGAATCCATGAGCTCTTTCAAAGTATGCATGATGAGTGAGTTGCACTTATCAAGTGCTCATTGCCAAAGGAACTGTTACTTCGCCAGTGTCCTGGAATCATACGATTGCAACATGTTTTGCACAGTTGTGTTTCTGTGGACTTAAGCTCTGGTACTCACCTTGTCAGTCTGACAATTCCTTATTCCAGATGCTGGGAAATAAAACCCTAAGTGCAGCACAGGATTTCTCTTGATGGTACACAGTGACAGCAGTTTTTGCTGATAGGATTGCAGGAAGAACATTGCCCATTCAAGTGCAAGGTCTTACGATCTTTGACGCTAGCTGGTGTAGCCTTCCTGCTTCTCTTAACTTTATTTTAGAATAGCTGATAAAATAAATATGTGCATCTGAAAAGAAACCCAAACATTGAGCTGCACATAAATACCCTCTTTAATAAAGTGATTTGATTAGCATGCAAGCGAAAAATAGCTTCACTTTCCCACAGCCTTTAATTGACAGTTGTGGAAACTGACAATCTTCTCATTCCGTCTGTTTCTTTTGATTTCGTTTATGCACACTTCTATTCCTGTTCGCTATGATATTCTTGCAGTGATTTTGGTTAGCTTGGAAATATTTTACAGACTGTCAGAATACATCTGTCTGATGCTCTTTTAGGAAATGTGACAGATAAGTTATGTCTTTGTGGCCAATAAGGAGCTCTGAATGGGAGTATACTGGTTGAGGTTGGCGCTGCTCAGATGAACAGAGTGACCAGGATATGATTGCACTGTGAAGTGCCTTGTAGCAACACAGATGGCCACAGTGGAGCTCCTCATCAGCTGCAAGATCTTCCTGTAGCAGGCACTTCATCAAACTGGGCAGGAAGAGCTGTGGAAAGCAGTGCTGTGTGTGGAGAGGGTTGGAGTTGCCCCATGCCTTACTTGGAGCAGCTGATTTACAGCTAGGTGGAGTCTGGAGTCTCGAAGTCCAGTTGATGATTTCTGCATAACTAATCTGCCTGAAGACAATTTCGGGGCATGTGCAGTGCGGACAGGAAGTTTCAATCCTTCAGCAAGTGAATTGTCTTCCCCCGGGGTCTGCAGGGGAGAGGAAGTATCTTCAAGGAGTATACTGGTTCTCAGGCAAGTGCTTTGTCTGTTGGGAATTGTTACTAGTATGTGTCTAATACTGACAACCTTTTCTATCGTCGGCCATGGTAATGCAGGAAAACCAATGTGTGTATAAAGAAGTGGAGATATTTTTTGTTCTTAATCAGTGGAAAAGGGTGTATGATCTTTTCTAAATTACAAAGATGTCATTAAAGAGTGTGCCTGGCTTTTTTTTTTTTTTTTTTTTAAAAAAAAAAAAAAGCTGTTTCTGAGCTCCAAGGGCTGACAGCTGTTCTAGTTTTGCTTGGGGACGTTTTCACAATGTGGATTAATCAATGTTATGAACTGGGTCCATGGGGTTTTGGGAATGTAATTGGTTTCAGATGACACTTTGCTAGTCAATCTGCGAAACAGCCGAATGTTGACACAGCTGAACAATTCCAGCTGTTTCCACTCACCCCTTCTTCCCTCCCTGGATGCACCAGCCTTTTTCCTCTCTCTTGCTTCTCCCTTTCTTATTGTGACTTTGTAAAACACATTTGTGATCTGGGATTCTGTCATTTGTCTCTGCTTTGGTTTTGCTTTCTCCCAGCATACTTTCAAAATATTATTTTAGGAGTGTTTTTGATGCCCATTTTTATCACTTGGGGCCTAATTTGATTTACAGTTATTAACTCTTGAAGCACATTTAGAGATTGCTTGAAGGTGTAGTTTTCAGATAATTTGAGAAGTGTGAAAATAGTTTTACGTTTGTTGTGACAAACCCACCTCTTCTCTCAAAATGCTAACAAAGAAGTCATGGTAACCAAAGGCAGGGACAGACTGTGAGGATTTTGCTTGCAGATGTCCTGTAGGACGTGTTGCCCTGCTTGAGGCAGGGCTGCTATTGGTTTGCCATAGCTGATGGCCCAGCTTTGGTACTGTTGATGACACTACTGTGCTGTGCATCAAGACCTTAATGGCTAGTACAAATAACTCCACAGAAGGAAGTGGCTCATAAATTGCCTATGACACTTCTACAATAAATTTTAAAAGTTATTTTTCTCTCTTTTTTTTTTTTTCTTTCCCTTTTTTTTGATAAGTGTAGGTAAGCCCTGAATATTTCATGCCATCTTCATCTGAATTTTCTAATACGGTGTCAGTTCTATTCCTCCTTTGTGGCAATAAAGAAGCAGATGCAGTGCAAGACAATACGTTTTCATTTTCATGCCAGCTGAGCTTCGGGATACTTCGCAGTAAGGACTACAGCATGACTTTGCCAGTTTGATTAGAACCTGTGTGCACAAAAACCTACACACAATTCACAGTTATGGTGTTTTAATGAGTAGGCCAAAACCACTGATGAGATGGTCTGGCTGGGCTACAAGAGCCTTTCCTGACTGTACCTCTTGCAGTAGGCTTGTGGTTAGTTTTTTTTAGTAGTAGCTACAGGGGTGGTGATTTTCTGGGTTTGGTATTATTTCCTATTAGGAAATAAGACAGATTTTGAAGCATGTATGCTCCATCTTTTTTGTGTGACTCCTCTGATGGCAGACTAGACTAATTTTAAATCGACGCACAAAAAAATCTGCGCTATGGTTTTCAGATAGTCTTGCTGTCATTCATTCCTGTTTGGGGTTGGCTTTCATTTGGTTTGGTTTGTTGTTTTTTTTTGTTTTTATTACCAGGGTATTCAGTAAGAATATTCCATGTGGTGGACTTTATGCTACCAGTGAGCACTAGGAGGTTTTGCAGACTACTTATAGGGAGGGAGACTTGGAAGGCATGATTCAGTACCTAGATATATGCAGGTCTCTTGTGTGACTAGTGGCAAGCCCCTCTGCTTCTTCTTGCCTCAGAGGTCCCACTTGTATGGCAGCATAGAACTTTTTACATTTTCCTACATTTCTTCCTGCCCCACAGATTTTTGATTCTGACTACCAGTTCAAGTCAGTATTAAATTCTTTCATTGACTGAGAACTGTCAGTATTCTTCATTCCATAATTTTTAGAAACTGTGAGAACCCCTGGACTCTATCACTGTAGTTTTCTTTTTTCTATTACTGAATACCATTTTTTTTTCACAGCTAAAGGTAGACCTGAGGTATATCCCAGTGGTATGAATTGGATCTTTCACTCAGTCTGAATGATATTTCAGGTAATTTGGTATTTTGTCTTTCTCTGCTGCACCAGCCCATAACTAGTTCTTAGTTAAGTGATGTCTATACAGAGTTGAGGAAAGAAAAGCAAAGGCTAATGCTTATATTGGGTCAGAAACAAAATGAACGTGTTTCTTTAAAATGAGCAGATGTTAAATGCATTGAGGACTTGTATGCTATTCACTCTAATGTTCTTTTCACCGTTCTGCAAACAACCTTTAGAGGTTTTCTTTTCTACAATCTTTGATGAATCTTATTTTGTATCCCTAGTTCCCTTTTGTTATGCTGAACCACCAAAGGGACAAGGTTCTTGGAAAGACAGAGGGAGTGTTCACAACCAGTATGATGTGGAAAGCCTGTCTATGCTGTTGGGTGATAGAATTCATACAGTCTTGGAGCTATCATAAGTCTACATTTTCCCAGGGTGTCTCTTGTCTCCTGCTGGAAATCTTGTGCAAGTAGAGAAGGAATTTGGCTGTTGCCTAAGATTTGCAGCCCTCTCTATGCTGGGTAGGTGGCAGTAGTTGCATCTAGGCTGCCTGATGCTGCCTCTGCTCAAGTCTGCTCTGCATACCCTTTGATCTAGCATAGAAATGCAGTGCATTCAGTCCAGGGCATGAATAAGAAGGAAGAAAGTGCAGGGGATATCCTATTTGGAAATCTGAGCATGTAGTAACATCCTCTATTTTTTTAAAAAAAAGTGGTTTATTGTTATCATACTGGAATTGAAACTATTTCTTGTCTATTAGTCATTTTGTTGCATCTTCAGTCATTCTGGCAGAAGGAAAGGCTATGGTATGTTGTTCAGTGTTGTGCTTGCTCAGGTTAGTGTCATTAGCTGTAAAAAAAAAAAAAAAACAAAAGGCAAACAGAAAGATAAATTAAGTATTTGATTGTTCTGTGTTATAGTGTCTGGCCTACAGTAGAAAAATTAGCTTAATCTCTAGTACCTGCTCTGAGTGCGTTGGCTATGAGCAAATGGAAAAGAAACCTTGCCTTTTTACAGTGAAGCTACCCATGTGTTATCCATTTTCAGTGCTTTGTCTGTCTCTTCCCATTAACTTGTTTGGTCTTTGAAGCCCAGATGGCCACAAGAAGCTCCTCCAATAATACAGTTTCCAGGAATGGGAAGTATTTCTGAAAAAGTTTCTAATAATCAATCAATCTCCAAGCTAATGCTTGGTAATCTCAAACTACTGGTTACTTCAGAAATTTAGGTAGAGCCGTCATATCCCAGAGCACTAGAGGCTTTTTTTTTTTTACTCTGTAGGTGGGGAGAGTAATTTCCCGTGCTTGATGTCTCTCCTGTTACTTTGCTGATAAGAGGTATGGTTCTGAGGAGAGCCGCAGCACCCTCCATTGATATCTGCCCACTATTTGTACCCCTACAACCTGGGCCTAGCCTGTGAAATGCTTCTGATAAGTCTTGTATTTTCCTCTGTGTCTGTATGTGCTGGCCTGGTTCTGAGCCGGGTCGCTGGGGACTGTCACAGAAGAAACGGGGTCGAAGGCAGCAGTGATCTGTTTTGCTCATTTGTGCACCTGCAGACATGGGGCGCTCGGAAGGGCAGGAGTGATGTGAGACAGTACTGCCTGTCTGGTCAGACGCTTGCGTCCTGATACCCATGGGTACCAAGGAGAAGTCTTCCTTTTTTTTTTTTTTTTTTTGCCAATGCAGAGGCTGTGGGAAGCAACACAGTAATGTAATCCTCGTGTCTTGATACCTGTGCAATGTTTCTATTTTAAACAAAGTTAGAAGAGGACCTTTTATGGGATGTCTTAAGGAAGCTGATTTGTGCTTTTATGAGCCTTATTTCAGTCTTTGTTCCTGCTTTCCGGAAGAAGTAGTAACTTGTATACATTCGATGCCATGTTGTAGAAGTTTCTGTTAGTGTCTGTCCAGCACTGCGATGTCAGGCAGTGCTTATCAGGCCTTGTTAGGGCCCTGACTGGCCTCACCTGGGACCTCCACCTGCACCCCTGCCCAAGGGCCCAGGGGCTCCTTTTAAGCTCTGGTTTGGGCCATATCAATAGGCCATGTGTCTCTTTCTCACAGAATTTAACAATGCAGTTATGTACGACTGCCTTTCCTCAAAGATCAATGCAGAGAGATCTCAGAATATTAAGAAAATGTCTGTCCTTGATGGTATCATCCTGCACTGGTAAGTTGTTGACACTGTGGTGTGACATGCTGCTAAATTTTTGACTTACTGGAAAAACAGCTTGAGTCATAAACTGTATTCTGTGGCTTGTTCTGGAGTGAGGGTTTTTGTAGTAGGTCTTCCTCCAAAGAAGATAGCTGAAAAAGTAGTTCTGAGGAGCAGATAAACAGAGTTGCAATTTCAGTCATTGTGCAAATAAAAGAGGAAGAACGAGCGTAGAAGGTAGGAACCTTGGCTGGCATTGCAGTGTGTGTGCTACTGGGTTTGTTGTTTTTACTTCAGCCCACTCGGTACCTAGCTCATGCTATTAAGAAAGATTATTTTGAGAGCTTCACAGGTGAACCAATGAACTCTTCCATTTATATTTTTTCATAAATGACACAATTCTGTGTTGAAGTAGGATAAAAACTGACAGTTTTTATCTTAACAATTTAGATTTTTAATGCATGAAACCATACCCCACATCTAATGTGGCACTACAGACTCTGAGAAAAACCATCACAGAAAAATCTTTGCTGCACGGAAGTTATCACTGATAGAGATGAAATCAAGGTCAAGATACTACAATGTGTGGGAGGAAGCTGGGTGAGAATTAGCAACTTCATCTAAGGCTTTATATCTCAGCTCACTTACAAGTTGTCTGTCTTCCTCTGTCTCTTAGTGACTGTGAAAAAGCCATGAGAAATTGTATCATATATATATATAATTTTTCCCTATTATGTGAGATCTCAGGATCTTTTTGAAGTTAAGTTCAAATAGATTCAAGCCAATTCAGGAAAGAGGTCACTTAAGAATTCTGTACTTTTTCAAGTGGTTCACTTCATTTCATGTTCTCTGGAAGGAGGTGAGAGATTGCTCCTGCTGGAAGCTCTGGGCAGGCTGCATAAGACATGGTTTTCTGAAGGAAGTTTGGGCATGGTTGAGGTGGGATTATTCGGTGTGAAGAAGTTGTGCATAACTTGAAGGCAGCAGCAGGTTCTCTCCTTTCCTTTCTCTCCCCTCCCACCTCCACTTTCTGGCATGCTCTTTCATATCCTTAGAAAGCCAGAAAACTGCTATCAGTATTCGCAAGATACAAATTCCACTGTGTCTGGGAGGCTGGGTTTGCATATTGGCACATAATTTGTCTGTTATGTCCTGATCTTGTTCCTCCTCTGAAGTAAGACCTCTCTGTTGTCAGTTGATCTGCCTTCTGCATCCCACATATTCCTGGGTCAAGTGTGATAAATGTGGACTGTTGTCTCTTTGGTGCTCCCATGCAGACCTCTGCTGTTCAGAAAGTCAGAGTCCATGACATAAGCCTTAGAACAAAATTTGGGGCTGTTCCATCTTTTGGATTTGACCACTCTGGCTTGAAATAATTCCTTAGGGAATGTGCTGCTTGTTAAAGGGTAGGGTTTTATAAACTTGATGCAGTCATTTGAACTTGAGAAGTAGGATGCCACATTTCCTACTCTCCCACTTGCCCATACAGTCTGCTGTGGATATTCTGAGCTTCTCTTTAGCCTGTTCTGGCTGGGATTTTGCTTTCCTTGGTTTCTTTCCTTTGTCTAGTCTAGCCTTTTACCACATAGCCCATTTCCTTGAATAAAGCACTCGAGTCATTAGCAGGAAGGGCTGCTGACTTGCCAGATATGTGCCATACCTGGTGCATTAAACCTCTTTCTGTCTCCAAGTACAATTTCTTCATCTCTTATTGCTGAAAGATGATGCAGTTGGCTCCAGGTTCTTCTGCTGTAGATCTCGAGCAGATCCCGGAGTCCGAGCTCAGAGTCCCTCTTAGCTGGCTGCCCTGGTCTCGGATGCAGTTGCAGCAGAAAAGCCTTACTCTAAAGCAAATAGCCAAACCCCAGCTCTAGCACCTGAGACAGAATGGCTTGTATAGGATGTACTGGGTTGTGTGATTTGATTCAATGACATCTTGCTTCAGCACACTGAGCATTTGAATCCTCGCTCTGCATTCACTGGTATTTGAAGATATGTGAGCACTTGAGAAAAGGGCATAAGTCAAAACCTTTAGCAGCATATATCCCAGAGAAGAGAAAGTGTGTTTTCCTATGTTTGTTATGTATAATGGTCACCTCTCTGGAGTTTGTGTAGAAAGGAGCTATTGAATGAACGCAGCAGGAAGGAGAACCCAAATAAATGGTGTTTGTTTCCTTTTTGCTCTACGTGTTTTGTAGCCATGTAGGATCCACTGGTGCGTTTTTGGTGAGTTCACTGGTCACAGCTCCCTGGACCCAGGGGCTTGGCATGGCTGGATGCACCCAAGGTGTCCTGTTAGTGTGGAGGGAGCTGCAAGCCAGAAACCCAGCTGGTGTTTCCTGTTACACCCAGAGTGAGTGTCAGGGATAGATCTTACTAGGAGTGCTTTCAAGAGAGACAGTAACTCCCAGTGAGACCCCAGCCAGAGCACCAGGAGAGCATTCAATATATGTGCTTGGGAAGAAGGTCAAGAGAAGTCGGTATCCATTAATTCAGATGTTTCTGAAGTTGTTAGACAGGTACTTACCCTTTTGTGCAGCCTTTGCAAAGGCTGATATTACTTTTTTTTGTTTTGTTTATTGCATAATTCCAATAGAAAGGAATTCCTAAGGCATGAATGCTAAAGAGGAAGGAAAGAATAAGTGGTTCCCAGTTAAATTTTTATGTATTTATGCCTTATTATGGCCTGACAGTCAGAAATAATATTCTTGTCCTTTTATCCTGATTTTCTCTTTTGACTGTGTATTAAAAAACCACCAGCAGTAACAAAGTGTAAAAGATTGAATTAAATCCTAGTTAGAATGACTTCACCTTAAATAGTGGAAAATCTTAGATCTCTTTCTTTTCCTTTTTTCTTTCTCTCTGTCTAGTCTACAGAGACTTGGCAGTCTCAGATACCCTTGGGTGTTCAAAGGTAGATCAGTCTGCGGCAGGGATGCCTTTGATGTTTTCACCTACAAAAATGTCACATCACAACCTGCTCTGTTATTTCACATTGCATGTGAAAGATTCACTAAAAGGTTAATTTCAAGTCTTGTTGAATTTTATACCGTTAAAGTCAATGCCTTTTCAAGGATGCAGCTAGAATGGTTTTAGAAGGAAGAGAGAAGGGGCTGGTTCTACATCTGCGCTGCAGCTGCAGCATCGCCTGCTAGCCGTGCGCATAGGGTGCTTGTGGGTATAGAACCCCACCATGCAGGGAGACCTCACCCTCCGCTCCCTATGGAGAAGGAAGATCAGGAATTGCTAGAGATGCTTAAAATAGCACTACATCTGCCAACTGCACCTTTAGCCATTCGTGCACAAGGCCCTAATTTGCTCTGTGTTCAGTATTGTTAAAGAAAAATCTGAAGGGAGAGAAATACTTCTGTACAGGTCTTCTGTGGGAGATTTTGTAAGGGTAATGATATTGCTGAATATCTGTTCTGATTTCTTGGTTTTAGAATTGATTTCTGGAATGATTTGTAGACTAACTAGAAATACCTGGGTAAAACATTTTTGAAATATTGTTTTTTGGTTTCTTCCCTCCCTTCAAAAGTCATGTTTTAAAGAAATGCAGTGTGTTTGCAGTGAACAGAGGCTTTAATTTTTTGTGCCTATGATAGATTTCACAGGGGAAGGCCAAATAATACTGCATTTCAAATATTTCAATAAAGAAGTCAAGTTTTCTAAAAGATTCTTCAAGTAGAGAAAAGTACTTGTTTCTCAGTCATACCACAAAATTCATTTGAAGGACTTCTGAATGTCCAAATGCTGAAGGAACAGGTTATGGGATTTCTAATTAAAAAAGAAATAAGTAAACCAACCATAAAAGCAATGATCAAGTAAATAATTACAATTTCTGTTTTATTTTACTACAGTCACAGAATTGTAGAATAGTTTGAGTTGGAAGGGGTCTTTAAAGTTCATCTAGTCCAACCCCCTCTCAGTGAGCAAGGACATCTGCAACTGCAGCAGGTTGCTCAGAGCCCTGTCTAACATGACCTGGAATGTTTCTAGGAAGGGGACATTTACCACCAATCTGGGCAATCTGGGCCAATGTTTCACCACCCTCATTGTAAAAAAGTCTTTCTTCTATCTAGGCTAAATCTCCCTTCTTTTGGTTTCAAATCATGACCCCTTGCCCTCTTACAGTAGGCCCTGCTAAAGACTGTCCTCGTCATTCTTATAAGGCCCCTTTAAGTACTGAAAGGCTGCAATAAGGTCTCCCTGGAGCCTCTTCTTCTCCAGGCCAACCAACCCCAACTCTCTCCATCTGTCGTCTTTGACCGTTCTAGTGTCCCTTCTCTGGACTTGCTCCAGCACATCCATCTATCTCCTGTGCTGAGGACCCCAGAGCTGGACACAGCACTCACTGCAGGTGGGGTCTCACCAGAGAAGAGCAGAAGGGAAGAATCAGCTCCATGAAATCTTCAGACTCAGCGAGGATGCTTAGAAAAGAAGGCAACCTTTCCCTTCCACCTTTCCTAGCGCAGCACGGAGATATCCTCCACCTCTCGCCGCCCCCACTCGTCCTTCCAAGTGAGCAGCAAGAAGCCAGGTAACTCACTCTAGTGTCCTCACACTTGTGGTGTAGAGGCCAGGATTACATGCTTTGTCAAGCTGTGTTCTTAAGGATGTGCCAGATTTCCCACTGTTTTAACACAGGAAATGTCTCTATTACCAAGCAGCTCTGCTTGTCTGTGTTCCCCTAATTGTGTGTGAACTGAAGGTGCAGCTGGAGTGCACTTCAGATCTAATTGGTGTGTGAAAGCTGAGGGCAGAAAAAACAATTAGGAAGTCATGGTCCACTTCAAGAAGGGCTGTAATTGAGGCAGAACTGAAATTAAAAATCAGATTGCTACTGAGCTGAAGTGAAAAGGACGTATGGAAGACAGCTATAAAGGGTAGAGCAGCTTAGGCTCCAAAGTTCCACTTTCTTCAGTGAATTTTGAGTCTCCCAGGTCCCTGGGAGGAGTGTGTAGGGACTGAGGTGCCTCAGGCATACCTGACATGGAGCTTAGCTTCTCGAGCCACTTGGCATTTTTAAGAAATGTCTGTGGTTTACTGTGGCTAAAATCAGTGTGTTAGAGGATGTCTCTGAAGTTGGTCATTCTCCTCTTAATCAGTATCCTGACAGCACTGGAACAAGGATTAACTGCTCCATTCTCCTGCCTGGTTTTGTCTTCTCTTAGCAAATAAAGGAGTAGAGGTACTGGGCATACTCTTGGGCACTATTTTAAATCCACCTAGGCAAGAGTTTGAAGTGATTCTACAAAGGAGTTCATTTTACTGCTCAAAGGATGTAGGTTTTGTAAGCACGTGTTAAAAGGTGTATCACAGCAGCTTGTTGCCATTTTACCATTTGGCCGAAGTGTAGTAAACTCTGGCAAGTTCTAGTTCTGAAAGTCTTGGTCCAGGCTGTCACTTTTATTGTGGCATATATGGTAATGGCAGATGTTTGACAGTGTCATAACGCTGATTGTGCCAATATAACGTTAAGTCGTAGCTGTGCGAACAGGAAGTGAGTGTGTGTATGTGTGTGTGTGTGATGAGCCTGGGTATCAGAAGAACTAGGGAGTTGCTCAGTAAAGCCCTTACGTGAGAAGCAGCAATGAACTAGCAACAGGGAGAAGATGCAGTCCTGTCAGCCTGGTGCTGGTAGGAGCCACAGGAGGTTTTCAGAAAGTACAGGAGAAAAAATAAGACCTAGAACATACCAAGAGCAATTCTGAGCAGCTAGAAAGCAAGAAGTGTCCAATGTGTACTAGCCAGGAAGAGATATTGTTCTTAGCTTCTTTTTCTTCCCCCCCTTATCTTCATGTCAGAGACCTGTCATTTTGCCATATATTTGCTTATTAAGGTGGTATGTCAGTGTTTGCATAGGGCAACTGTAATGCTGCTGGGAGAAATTAATGAACTAAAATTGTTAGTTGGGAAGGAGGCATGCAGCCCTGTGGAGGGTGGTCTAGCCAGCAGGTGTGATACCACTGGAACACTTGCCTTTCAGTTCATTAGATTTTAAATGACCGCTAGCTCTGTTTCTCCAGAGTCTTAGTCTCCTTCCCTAGAAACTTTCACCTATTTCTTGAACTATCTAAAAGAGTGATTTGGGCAGTACTTGGGTTTCTGTTGCCATGGCGTGGTGTGTCCTGTGCTGAAGAACTACTTACTGCGTTCTTACCACAGCCAGAGAAATTTGTGATTTGAATGTGCAGTTAGAGAGTTTGTCAGATTTTGTATGTTAATTTTTTCCATGTGCATTCCTAATAGGGTTATTGCTGTACATTTTCTTGTAAGCTCATTTAGGATCTTTTTGGTCAAAAGGAACTACTGAATATGGTGACATTTTCTTAACCAAGATGATGGTTTTGATGAGCACTATCCTCCAACTTGGAGGATAATCTTACTCATTCAAATTAGCTACCTCTTGTGTAAAAGAAACACAGAAGCATGTTAAGGAGAATAAACCAAGTCATAAATAGCTGATGGGGTAATAACCACTTTCTGAAGTAGCTGACAGTACTACCCTGGTGATGTTAGCTTGATCCTGCCTTGTTCTTGTCTGATTGCCCTTTGCCCTGTGCATCTCTTTTGACAGCCCTCTCCCCTGCTCCTCCCCAGTTTCTGTGGAGCTCAAAGGCTATTTCTGTGGCTGCAAAGGCACTGCCACCTCCTTTTTTGCCTTTTGGCTGCTTGCTGTTTAGTGAATGATATAAAGGGCTGTGCAACAAGTCAAGGAGCGCTTTAGAGCATTGACTTTTGCTGCGGCCTATTTATTCAGGCTTTCCCTCCTCTTCATTTTCCTTTCTCCTGCTCTGGGCTGAGAACAGTACATTATAAATATCACTAGGTGGCATAGCCACCCTGGTGTACTACTACCCAGGTTAAATGATATTTGTAGCAACTTAGGTTTTGATTATAGTTTGAAATAGTTCCTGTCTAAAAGACACTATGCCCTGATCTTCTATAGCGCATTCTTAACACTTAATCTCTGGACTCAATCAAAAAGTAGATGGGCATCTGCACTCAGGCTTATGCAGGTTAGAGCTGTCCTGAAACCTGGCCTGCTTCTTTTAAGGCCGTACAGGCAAATATCTGAAGATTTGGCATACCTTGGGGGGGGACTGAAATGATGCTTCCAAAGTTTTTTTTGAAGCATTGTTTTACCAGATGTATACTTTAATCTTCCTGTCAAGTTACCTGTTTCCTGGGAAGGTCTTTTTCAACCTTTTGGAATTTATCAGGAAATCCAGTAAAATGCCACGTTTAAATAAAGCACTTCATAGTAGGTGTGTATGTTTAAAGCACACGCTTAAGCGTTTTCACTAGTCAAATGGTGAATAGTGATATTAAGCTTGTGCTCGAAGTTGACTGTCAGTTAAGCGTATTGTTGAGCTGGGACCTCTCTGAGCATTTATTTATGAGACTAGTTGGGGGAGCTCCGTTTAAAGGGTGTATGACTGTTTCTGTGTTCATCTCTCATGGTAGAAATCATAGTGTAGGATGGACTGTATGAGGGAGGGGAATGGATCTAAGTCAAGTTTACTTTGAGTTTTTTTTAATTAGAGGGTTTTTAGTCCTGAGAACTCAGAAAATTCTCACCAGTTGATGGGTGTCTATTTTTAAAGTAAATTGATTGAATTGTGATGTGTCAATTGGCTTCTCTAAACCAATGCGAGTTTTCAGGCGTGCTGGTTTGTTGGCAGTGATTTTAATTGGAGTGGTAGGGATGCATCTGAGAGTGGAATGCGGGTTTGAGTTCGCAATAAGGGGTACGATGTCAGTGTTATGATTTAAAAGAACAGTTGTCTGCTTAAGCATGTTGTGTATGGGTTGTACTCACACTTAGCCGCCTCAGTTAGGTGTTTTCAAGTGCAGTGACGGTTATATAAAAGATTGCTGCTGTTTGAAAATAAAGCATGGCTTCAGCTTCATTTGTAATGCATGACACCATGAGAGTGTGTGGTGGTATTATTGCTATTAATGTAGCTTGAAATCCATTCTGGTGACCTATCAGAAGCAAAATAAAAGTCTCTTTCAGGATCCTTCATCCAAATACTCCTAGAAAAGAAGCACAGTCTTATAAAATAGATCTCAGAGCTGTGAATTAAGCATGTGATTTGAGGATGCCTTGCCTATAATAGAGAATAAGGATTTTTTTTTTTTTTTTCCAAGGGCCTCCCCATTATCAGACTATTGCATAAATATCAGATTCAGTTCCACTGTGAAGAGAAACTACTTCATTTTAACAGGAACATTTATGAGGTTCTTAGCGACTTCTTCAGCTC
>NW_008585787.1:0-1314 GCF_000691845.1 Merops nubicus | reverse complement strand
TGAGACCTCATCTGGAGTGCTGTGTGCAGCTCTGGACCCCTGAGCACAAGAAGGATGTGGAGCTGTTGGAATGTGCAACCTTCCAGTACCTGTGAGGAGCCTACAAGAAAGAAGGGGAGGGACTATTAAACAGGGTTTGTAGTGACAGGACGAGGGGTAATGGCTTTAAGCTAGAAAAGGGTAGATTTAGGTTAGATATTAGGAAAAAGTTCTTTAATATGAGGGTGATAGATCCCTGGAATAGGTTGCCCAGACAGGTGATGGAGGCCCCATCCCTGGGGACATTCAAGATCAAGCTGGATGAAGCTTTGAGTAGTTTGATCTATTGGAGATATCCCTGCTTACAGTGAGGGGGTTGGAGGAGATGAGCTTTGGAGGTCCCTTCCAGCTCAGACATTCGATTATTTTTTTCCAAGAGCATAGCACGTGCCTCGTACCAATACAGCTCAGGCACCATTCCCTCCAGCTTTTTTTCACAATTACTTTGCTCCATAATGGAAGAGCCATTAACAACGATCACAGTGCCTCCCTAACCAAAGAGGTTTCAGGAGCCTGTGAAATGTAACCCCAAATCTGTATAGTAACCTTATAAACAAGCTGTATTGTTATTGCTTTGGGTTTTGTATCAGCTTCTACTAGCTAGCAGCAAGAGATGAAATCTCTCCAAAGCGCTCACAGATAGTTTAGGATGACAGCAGGACTATGCTGAAGACGAATTGATTAATGGTAATTAACATGAGGAGCAACTACTACGTCAGCAATGGCTAGAAGCTGCATGACACCACTTTGCCTCTGCTGCAACTTGTGTGTTTCGTCCTGAGTCTGAATTCTAGAGTACCAATATTCTAATTATGTCCAACAATGCCTCAGGGGTTAGACTGTCAAATAAATGATGGTTTGCTTAATTAAACCCTTGCGGCTCTTGGCTGAAATGTTTCCTGATAGGGGGTTACTGTGAAGCCTGAACATGTTCACTTCAAAACCTAAATCGTAACAGAGACAGAAGCAGCTTCTTAGGTGGAGTTCTTGGTGTGCAATGGCATGGTCACTTCCTCCAGTGGAAGTATCTGCAAAAAAAGCAGCATAATTTAGGGTATAGCGTTGCCTCTCCTGACACTAACACTATTTCACCTCTCAGGTGACAAGTATCTGCCAGCTTGGCATCAGCTTCTCACTGGAAAAAGGAAGTTTCTACTGGAAAAGAATCTGAAGCTGTTGGGAACCCAGGCATAGTTGTGGTTCAGCTTCTTCCATTTGAACAGACTTGAGCTCCAGAGCTCAAAAACCTTTCCTTCAAAATCTGTTCAATATGTC
>NW_008585786.1:0-2741 GCF_000691845.1 Merops nubicus | reverse complement strand
ATATATATATATATATATATATCTCCACTCAAAAGGAACGGTTAGAAACATGGTACTGATTTAAAAGTACCTTCCAAAATAGGTGTTTAGATATTCTGTCAGTGAGGTACGTTTCTGAGGAATACAAGGATGTACAAGTTCCTGTGCTGGTACAAAAAAAGCTCTGCCTAGGGAATCTAGAGATGAGGGCAGAGCCCTTGAATGTCAGGTGATAGGTGGGTGCAAAGGTCTCTAAGACAGCAGACTAAAATGAGCTTTCAAACATACTCTGTTTCAGTCTTATTCAGAGACCCATGAATCAGCCAGGGTAATTTAAACCAAGTCTACCACGTAATAGAACAGTGGCTGTGGAGAACACCAGGCTGCTGGGTGAGCTGTGATCACGATAACACAAATCAATAAACAATTGATTTCTTCTATTCTGAACAAGCTGCAAGTGCTAGATCAACTTCACCATTACCCTAGCCAATATGAACTTCCAAAACTGAGTGTCAGGGGAACAGGAACGTGTTTTGCTGTCACTGTGCCATTGCAGGCTCAGAGCTGAGCATCAGCTATGCAGATTGCAAAGCTGAAATCTATATTTCCATGATCTGAATCTATGCTGGGATTTACAATAGTATATGCAGACCAGGAGGAATAGTAAGTCCTTCCACAACAGTGCAGTCTGTGCTGTGAAAGACATCTTAGGTTATTCCAGATATGAGTTAAAAATGTAAATTTTCTGATATTAGGATCTGTTCTCTCAAGCAACATTATAACATCTTTATAGCTCTTCTGGGTCAGATAGAGGTCTCTAAGATACTGCTCCCCTACTACCTCCCTTGCAGCTTGAAGAGTCCTAATCTGCTTAGCTGTTCCTTCTGCAGAAGCTGTGTCATATCTTTGATCATTTCTACTGTTTTTCTTGGAATCATTCCCAATTCTACTATACCCTTCCTGAGGTGGGGAGGACACTAAGTTTTTAAGATACTGGCACATGTGCATTCTGACAGCATTTTTATACGGGATGCACACATTTAACATGATAAGCTGTTTTGTTGTGTTCCCTCTGAGGATTTCCTAACTATGCATGACTGTGTTTGTTCTGTATGTTTCCTAGTCACTGGTGATCGCTGAGCTAATGTTTTGCAGAGTTATCTATTGCAGTCCCTTGGTCTCATTTCCAACAAGTAAAAATCAGTTCAGAGTCTGTCACTTTATAGATATTGCATTATTGTTGCAGTTTCGAAGTTTTTTGAAATTAAAAGGAACAGTCACTACATGGTGCCATTCTTAAAATATACTGCTCCAGTCCATTGTTTGGAACAGAAAAGGATCCCACATTCCCAGAGAACTCTCCTGAGGAAAGCCCATGCACCTTTTGATAAGGGAGGAAGATGTAAACTCTAAAGTATAGCTGAGTATCTGGCATGCACCCCTCAGGTGGATATACTGCAGATGCTTAGCCAAGCCTGAATAAAAAGTGATTGTATGTAAGAGCTATTGAGAGAATTGGCACTGATGCTGAAAATTTGGCTTAGTGGAGGAAGTTAAGTTTCTCTTAAATGACTTGGAAGCTTGAAATCCCAGTTGAAAAAGGAATATTTTCATTCCTTTTACATGGATAGTAAAGTCCTTAGGACATGGGCTGTCTCTTCTCTAGGGAACACCCACTACATCCATGAATTTGAAAGCAAGTTGCTCTCATTAGTGTTTCCTCAGCATTTTAGGGAAGGTTTTGACTTTGCCTCTTTCCCCTTGGCTCTTTAAACCTGGTAAATTGACATATTCTTTTTGCATTTGTGGTATGGGGAAAAGTTGCGTAATTCCTCCAAGAAAATTTCCTAGTGCCTTAATAAAAAGCTTGGTTATACCCCCAAAACTTTTCAACAACCAAATTTCCAATTTACTATAACAAAACACTGGAACCAAAGAGATAGATATATATAGATATACATATATGTCTTCATAGAAATGTATTTTATACTCTACTGCCAAAATAAATTGTGGAAACAGATATATGCCATAAGAATCACTGTCTTTGAAAGGGAGGCATTCTGTGTGAAATGCTTTATTGGACTGGTCAATGTAACCTGATTCTTCTTGTCTCAAAAGCAATCTTATTACTCTTCTGGAGATACTGTTATGCCTTAAAGGAAGGAGGAAAGCAGCTTGCAGCATCCTAGTGATCACTTCTCAACAGTATTCTTTTTCTTGCTCTCATATGTGCAAGTTCAAATGTATCATTCCTCCTTTTAAAACAAAGTTCCTGTAATTCCAAACACAATTTAGCCTTTCCCTTTTTGCCAGGACTGTTAGGAGGGTACTAAGCAATGAATAGTGAAAAGGTTGCATTTGGCAGGATCCCAGATAACAGACTGCAAGGCTGAAGGAAAAAACAAAACCTTCCAACCTTTCCTGATGTGACGAGGGATGTACTGTGTGCTTTCCTAGTCTATATCTGCTTTTTTTTTCTCTGTATTTTTTTTTTATTTTATTTTTTATTTTTTTGCCTGTTGGATAGGAGACAAGTATGGGGTGTTTTGTTGGGGTTTTTTTACTGACTGTTTTATGCTTTGTAGTTTTTATACTTGTTGCTTTTGGGATGAAGTGAGGTGAAACAGACCAACGTTACTGTTTCATGGAAAACAGTCTAGTAGTTGTGTATGTGTGTGTTTTAATTGATTTTCACTGAAACACAAACTGGGGTGAAAAATAAACAGTCTTGACTTGGACCAGCAGAACCAAGCAGATGAGGC
>NW_008585785.1:22175-24197 GCF_000691845.1 Merops nubicus | reverse complement strand
TTGCCTGGCTGGCAGTGGCCTGGCAGGCACTGTGCTGTAGTGCAGCAGTGCTGAGGAATTAGTGGTGCTGGGGATGGAGAACAAAGCCAGACGTTATCTTCAAAGGATCATCTTTCCACCCATAAGGACAATGGTCTCAAAGCAAAGAAAAGGGGGTTTGGCTGGAGCAGGAAATCTTGCACTGAGCATTAGGAGAGCTATTGATTGCCCCAGATTCAGCATTTAATCCCTCCTTTAATCACAAATCAATTCCACTGTGCGTTTGAGGGCTTTAAACTTTTCATGAAATTGCTTCAGACTTCAGAAGAGCAGACTGCCCTGTGCAGGGCTTTGGGGAGCTGCAGCCCACCAACACCCCGACGTTCCTGCCACAACCAGGGAAAGAACAGTTGGAGCAAATGCATCCCTCAGGACTTGCTAGGTTTGTGCCTTTTTCGTTCGAAGGAATGAGTTCTTTCTAATACTTAAAGTCCTTAATCAACTTGGGATTTCACTAGAAAGAGTATTTGTCCTTTTTTTGATCTGCATTTAGCTCACAGAAGAGACAGGCTGATGTGAGTTACACTCCTGCCTAGCTAACACTCCATCTTCTGTATTCCCTTCCTGCATTTAGTCCCAGAGCTCAGCTTTTGGGCCTGCTGAGAAACAACAGGACTGGCAAACCCAGTGAAAATCATGAACATCTGCAGCCAGAACGACAGCTACAGGTTTTTAGGGTATGATGTATCAGCCTGCTGATAGCTGCCTTTTAGGCTCCTGCTTCTCATGCATCCCTCAGATAATATTCATTACTCTTGTGCACTGATAAAAAAGGAAGGGACTCAATTGTTATGCATATATGTTACCAAAGTGCTTTATAATGGCTAAATATTAATCTCCTCAGGAAGAAGGAAAAATAACCTGGGAGAAAAATTCTGAAAGCTTTGGTGCACCTTCTTGTTCCTAGTTAAGTGTATTTTGTCATAGTATTTTGAGGTGTGAATCTGATTGGGACGTCGTCATACAGAGGAAGAACTGAAGCTCAAGGCTTCTGATGGGATTATTATTGTCTTTTTAAATATAGCTAAATTTTTCTCTTGAACTGTTGGAGTGGGACAGTGGGATTGGTGGCCACATCCCCCACCCTGGCATCTGCGTGGTGCCATTGAAGAGGGGTGCCTTGCCCTGGGTGGGAGGTGTGCCAGCCTGGAGCATGCCTTGCTCTGCCCTCCTGCGCCTCGGCAGCGGCGTGCTGTGTGCTGGGCAAACGGGGGAGTGGCTGGGGGGTTTGGAGCACAGCATGTCACTGGAAGGAGAGTTACAGCTGGGTCAGGGGGGCTTCCCCGGGTGACTGACTTAGCTGGTGGCACAGCTGAAATTTGGGCTGCTGTGCCTCAGTTGTAGAGCAAGATCCTAGCTGATGGACCACGTTCCCCGGGAATCAAAGGTCTTGTTGGGACTGCAGTGCTGCTGTTGGTATACATCTTTTGTGCCTCAGCTGTAAAGAAGATTATCATCCTTGTCTGTAGCAGGCTGGAATAGCCTTTAAATGTCAGTCTTGACATCACTGGTCATGTCTCAGCCTTTTCTCATTTTCTGCTTCCCTGACAATTGCATCTGTACTGGCCCCATCACAGTGGCTGGTCAAGGGCCCACCTAAATAGGGTGCCTCCAAGTTGGAGAGTGAGTTTGGTGTGGGGAGGTTGTTTGGTGATTTGTTTGGGGTTTCTTTGCTGTTTTATTGGGGTTTTTATATCCAGCAAGTACTTTTTCATGTAGAATGGTTTGGGTTGGAAGGGACCTTTCAAGGTCATTTGTCCAACCCCTGCAGGAATCAGGGACATCCCCAGCTCTAGAGCAGGGTGCTCAGAGCCCCGGCCAACCTCCCCTGGGATGGTGCCAGGGATGGGGCAGTGACCACCTCTCTGGGCAGCCTGGGCCAGGGGCTCAACACCCTCATGCTTAAAAATGTTTTCCTTGTAGCTAGTCTAAATATTCCCTCTTATTTTAAAACCCCATTCCCACTTCTCCTGTTGCAACAGG
>NW_008585785.1:0-22144 GCF_000691845.1 Merops nubicus | reverse complement strand
TGCTGAAAAGATTGTCCTGCTCCCTTGAGCTGTTGCTGACAAACCCTGAGCCCCTGCGTGGGTGGCTCTTTCAGTATCTGACCCCAAGTCGAGGTCAACAGGACTCTGGGCTGTATGGAGTTTGATGCTGTCTAATCCTGAACACTCCTGCCTGTGCAGTTTCATAAACAGGGTAATTTTGAAAAAGTGCCAAATAGATCCTAAAGACTCCCCTCTTGTAGGTCGAGGCTTTCCATCCATTAAAGATTTGTGCTTTTGCTCAGGAGCTTTCTCTGGTGTTGGTTTGGTATTGGACAGCTCATTGGAGGAGAAGGTGGGCTCTGAGGACAGGATATCCCTGAAAAAAGTAAACACACAGGGTGGAAAAAGAAATGATCTTTAGCAATTATCAAAGGAAAGAATGTGAAATGTGATGAGTGGTGGAATGTATAAAAGGCTGATTTTCAGCTACTGAGTTACTCTGCTAGCATGTGGTGCTGAGAGAGAAGCAATGTGATATATGAAAATAAAAACATTGACTATCTGAGCTGGAGACTTCACTTCTGAAGCAGAAAACTAAAGGCGCCAAATCCTGTAAAATTTTAATGAGATTTTTAGATACAACTCCTTGTGTGTCACTGCTGGGGAAACACCACTGGAGGCTGGTAGGAGCAGAGAGGCTGTGAGTGCACCCCGGCAGCCCAGCACGGCGTTCGGCGCCGGAATGCTGGCTGCTGGGGGGGAGCAGTTCCTCTGGCCAAGGCATCAGGATTCCATGATTCTGTGATCAGAACTTCTCTGCAGTTGCTTTTGTTGCCTTTGGGCTGCGTGAGCTCACCCAGCATGTGGGGCCTGTCAGCACGAGAAGGGGACTGGGAGAGTCCCCCACCTTCCCCACCCGGGAGCAGAACGAGGGGGAGACACTGAACCCTGGCTGGATGTGAGTCAGAGAGTGAAGCTTTGCTGGTTTGGTTTGTTACTCTTGTAAGCATAGCTTGGCCAACAGGTAATTTTTCAAGTTTTGTTCTTGTTGATGGGACATGGAGAGCTATGATCATACCTTCTTTTCCTTTTTGGGCATGTTTTCTTAACAGGGTGCTATTTCTGCACGATGCCCACCTCTTTTTCTGGTGGTTGCAAGAACTGAAGCGTTCCTCCAGTCTTCAGGTATAGAAGGTGGCATAATACAAACAACATCATCGTTCAAGTGGATGAGATCTGTGAAAACACCTCTATTTTTAAGTAGTTTTGCAAACGAGCTTTCGTGAGGGCTGAGAGGGAGGCAAAGGGGGATAAGAAAGCTAAACTATTTCAGAACATCACTTTAAAGGCTTTAAAGTACCAGTACTTATTAATTCCTTTGGCATGTATTAGAATAATATTAATCCTGAGAAACTGAAATGGTATTAGTGCAGATGTCATAAGTGCTTCTACGGGCCTTCGGCTGTAATGTAGCATCAATTAACTAGACCATTATTTAAAAGTGTTATTTTAATACGTGAGATTTCCCAGTGTGTCCTCGGGCAGTTGCTAGAGCTGCTGTTAGCTTCTCTTATCACTCCCCATTTCTCTTTCTAGCTGTCGTTCCTGTTCTCCCGTCCTTGACAGCATGAGCTCCACACAGCCACGGGACTCCTTGAGGGTGGCTGGCAGTGTGGTCCCACGTTCTGCTTAGCCTCATTTAGCTGGAGGGAGCTGCTGAGAGGACAGTCCTGCCTCTTTCCACATCCCCTCCCCAGGTTCTTTTTGTTCCCTTGTAGGGCATCTAACATCTCCAGAGGTAGGATGTTGAAAATTAAAGTAACTTGTGTGGCAGGTCAGGAAGTTGACCATGTCTTCTGGGCCCCAGCGAGCTGCTGGGTGCAGTGCCCTGGTGCTGGGGTGTAGCCAGGGCCCAGGCACACAGCTCTTGGCCCTGTCCCTGCTCGAGCGCTGGGGGCTCTGTGCCGAAAGGGGCTCTGTGGCCTTGCCTGTCACAGTGCTGGGACAAAACGGCTGCTTGTTCCAGAGCTGGCAGGGGAACGCCTGTGCCTCCAGCTGCAAACCAGGCACAGAGTGCTCCTTTTATCTCCCTGTTCTTGGGGGATGCCCTAAAAACTGCTCCTGCCTTCAAAGTTCAGCTCTTGTGATGCTAAGTGTAAAATGCTCAGTGCAGCAAAGCACTCACACGGATCGTTCAGGATTTCTATATGTTTCTATGGTACAAATTTATTAAGAAGAATCTGATACTGGAGAGCAGAACAACCTTTTCCCCTGTATAATGTATAAGAACTAATCTGCAGTCAGCCACTGCTGTGGAGAGTCCACTGTCTGTGTGGAAGAGTTTGGGATGTGCTAGTAGGCGTTTCCATCTCAAGAGAAAAAGAGTTGCTGCCTTTGTTCTTACTTTCTTTCCTCACAGCATGATAATGGGCATCTTTGCTGATGCACAGGGGTGGGTTCTGCAGAGGGCAGATAGCTCTGCAGTCACCTGTGGAGGTCCTTGGAGCTCATGAAGCTGCCCAAGGAGCCTCATGAGGAAGCTCCTGCCGCCCCCAGCAGCTCCCACCTGGCGAGCCGTGTTTGGGCTCACGTGCAGCGTGCCAAGACAGGCAAGATTCCCATTAGTAAAAGAGCTGTTTAACCTCAGCCTCCCGTTTGCCATTCCCATTCATTCCCTCTGGAGAACAAATTTGTGTGTCCCCTGTGAATGACCTCAGGGGTCTACGTTAATGCCTGGAGGAGATGGGGAGATGACTCTGTGGAGGCAGCAGCCTTTGGGTCTGGCTCGTACCAATGGAGGCAGACCTCTCTCTGTCTTGCTGTAGCAGTGTTTCTACTCGCCTTGTTCTGTCATGATACAGAGAAATTTTGGAATTTCTGGTATCTTTTCTCTCAGCTTTATTGATCTTTGCAAATTTCTGTGCTCTGAGTGTGCCAGCCAAAGACCACAAGCAAGGCTAGACTGGGAGGGGAGGTAATACCTCCTGTTAAAACCAGCTGATAAGGCAATATAGCTCCTAACCCTTTCCTTGCATATAAAGCAGGAGCTTCTTCTACACTTCAGTCAACACCCTCAGTGTTGCTACAATTAGTACTGTAATTGGTTTTTCTGCAGACCAACAGAGGCTTGTGTATTAGCAGACCATGGCAAATCGTCAAATTCAGACTTTGCAGAACGTATTGCAATTGCTACCAGACCCTCCTGGTTCCAGCAGAACCATCAAGATCACTCCATTCAGACTTGTCCTATACTGAAGTGTATTTTACTTCTTGTACCATATGCCTTTGTGAGACTGCTAAGGGTACAAGGCACCAGCTGAGGAAGTCTGAAGTCACTCATAGAGGACAGAAATACTCATTTACTAATAGAAGATTTCTTGCCAAGCATCCACACTATCTTACTCCTTTCAGTAGTAAACCTCACAGGAGAGCAATGAAACAAATCTGTCAATGGAAATTTATAACTCTACTAAGTCTTTGATTTTTAGTAGCAGAAAAGATGATGGGGTTTATGTCACAGTAAGGTTTTCCCCTCCCACACACACTCCCCAGCTTCCTCAGTCATCCCAGATCCATGGGCAGTAATTGTGGGTCTCTGCTCCTCCATCCCTTCCACAAGCACTGTTCTCTTAAATGAGATCAGAATAAATAGTGTTCTTAATCTGTACTTAACTTAATTTATAGCTTCACTTCTAGACTTTAAGGAAGACTTGTGACCATGAAGTTTGTAATTTTCCATTGGTCTGATAATGATCCCTCTCCCTATGGTGTATTTTCCTGCATTTAGTTAACACGGGCACCAAGTGAAATATATGATTTTTATATGCTATTTTTTCCCTTTTAAGCCATCAGCTTTCTTTAAAGTGTTTGGCAAATCCTCTTTTGCAAAGAGGAGATGATTGGTGTTTCCTGGTATTGTTGTTCTCCCTTCTTCCCCTCCTGTCCTGTTGCCTTTATAAGAATGTCGCTGCTGTTGGACATCACTTAACCCCAGTGCTGCTCACCAGGCTGGGACTTTGATCTGCCATCTGGCTTATGCACTTCACTCTGTTTTCTGCACAGTGATGTGGAGAGGCTTTAAAAACGATGGCCTTCTGTGTGGTGTGCGTGGGTATCTGATCAGTCGCTTCGTAATCAAACCCCTGTGAGCACCGCAATGGCTTTTCTTTATGCACTCCCCCTTGGCTTTCGTACAAGCTTCTGCAGTGTGTTTGCTGAAGTATTCTAGATCCCTTTCTGTAGACCAGCAATATTCACTGTCAGTGATGTCATCCCTCCATCTCCCTGCCTTTGGGGTGCCTGCTCTGGGGCTTTCGTAGCCAGCCCAGGCTGACGTCGCATCTTGTTCAGGTTTCATCACAGCGAGGGCAGAGTCGTTACCTTCCATCTCTTCTCTTTGTGAACTTCAAAGAGTTGCAAGTCCCAGCAGGTGAGGTCCCAGGGAGTGAGGTTTGGTTCAAGGTTCCCATAAAACCAAGTTGGCAAGTTGGGTTGTTCTTTTTTCCTTTGCAGATTCTGTCAGGAGCATTCTACAACATTTAAACTGAGGAGTTTGGTTGACTCCTCCAACCTGGCAGCTTCTGCGCTTCTTGCTGGTGTCCATAGGTGTTAGAGCAATAGCTGTCAATGTAACTCACGCTTTCTGAGGATGGGAAATTCATGTACTGAAGCACTGGGAGCTGACAAGGGTGTGGAGATCCCAAGTGGCAGCCACTACCCTGGCTGTAACCGTTGACTATGGCTTTCAGAAATCCTGGAGTAGCTCCAGTGATTCAGAGGTCAAACCCTGGCATTTAGCAGGGCAACGAGTGAGAGTAAATCAGTATGCTACACAAATACCTTGATACCTGAGGCACAGAGTGCAGAATTAAGGGATTTCCTCCTCTTATTGTTTGAAAGCAGAATTGATCTCTTGTTCAATTTCTGATACGTGTGGTCGGTTGAGATGTTATTTACTCGACGTTGGAGACGGGCTGTGCCGTGGTGCTCCCTGGGGACGTTCAGCTGTCTCCTTTGTTCTGCTCAGGTTTTGATACTGCTGTCGCTGTGGTTTCTGAGTACCTTCCAACCATGTGTTAAGCAATATGACTAGCATATGTCTCATTTAATTTCTTCTCTGGTCCTTGGGGGTGGAACTGGTTTGGATATGTTTTGCTAGGAAAGCACTTTTTTTCTTTTTTAATTTCTCAATTCTGAGGAGCTACAGATGTGGCTATTTAAGCTGGCAAAATTTCACCAGTTGCCTCAGCAGTGTCACTCTGTGCTGTGCATTTGGAGAGTTGCTGTCCCTAAGGGTTAATCCTGAGGCGTGCTGAATGCCCACAACTCCTCTTACCTTCAAAAACAGGCAGTCAGTGCTTGGCATCTTTCAAATTCAGCTCCTAAACTTTCTACCACCCCACAACCAGTTTGCTGAGATGCTTTCATTATGCAACACTCACGATAGGTAAAAGCATGTATTATGCTGAGGGCTTGTTTCAGTTCATCAAGATGAAACCAGCTATGAGTTTTGAGCTGTGAAGGACACAGGAGGCTGCCTATCCCCTTGGTCAAATTTAGTAGAGTTATACTTCCCTTGTTTTATAAGTGGTGCTGTAACATGGGCTGCAGTTTGGGCAGAGAAGCTGTGCTGTGGTCCTGTGCATGTCCCTCAGTTCACGTGTGCTTATGTTGACGTAGTTACAAGTCTCCGACAGGTTCCAAAGATCAGTTGTTAGAGCTTTGAGGAGCAGAGATCCACACGTACCCTGCCCAGCCCAGTGAACAGTGTTTTCCCTCAGCCTTTTGTAGGAGGGGTTGCAGAGTTTGAAGTTATGTTTTAACTGCTTACATGGTCATGTTGGGATAGACAATACCAGGAGAAAATAATCTCTTCCTGATCCAGTTTGCTGCCTCATTGATCCTCAGCTTGAAAAAGAAGATGACAGGGAACTGTGCAGGTCTTGACTTTGAGCTTCAACACACTTCTGCTGAGATGTCTGTGGTGAGGGAGGCTTCCTGAGTGCACGCAGCTCACTCCACCTCCCTTGTTTGCCGTTGGGTTACGGTACCTTGCACCTTGTTCATTCACTGGTCACAGAGATGGTGGCTCTCCATGGTTGTTCTTGCACCAGCTGAGTGCCATCCTTGACAGAGTCATGTCACTGCCACTTCTTCTCCCAGAGTATCCCTGGAGTCGGTCCCCATGGGCTGGCTGGTTCCTGCCAGCTGCTGGCAGGGTCAGCAGCGCTGAGCAGGGCTCTGGGCACAGAGGGAGCAGCGTGGGTGTGCCAGGTGCTGGAGATCTGAAGGCAAGGCTGTTCCTCAAGGATTTGTGTCAAGTCACTGAAGGAAGGAGAAGGGGATTTGATGAGAAATGGGAAGGTTCAGGCAGGGAAGGACAACAGTAATGATGATGGCCAGATGCAGTGCAGTGGTGGGGAGCCAGTTTGTCCCTTGGTCGTGATGCAAAGCCATGAATGTTTTCTCTGGACTGTAGCTATGTGAACAGACCACAAGGTTTCTCTAGAGGCAGCTTTGTTCCAGCATGTGTTTGGTGCTCGTCACTCCAGGAGCAGCATTGGGAAGATGCTGAATTTGTCAGCCAGAGTGACTTCCCTTCTTGTTTGTGAATTAGATCAGGGTCAAGATGTAAAGGCCCTGAAGCTGACAGCTGATCCACAGCCTCATAGAGGGGCCTGAATTTGCTGCATCTCTTTTTGGATGGCCACTAGATATGTATCTGCTGGAGTAGTTCTCTAGACCCATCACTTACTGGCACAGAATTTAACTGAAAAGCGAGCTGTGGGGTGAGGAAATGCTCTTCACTCACCTTACAGAAGTCAAGCACAGCCAAGATACTGTAGGGGAAGCTTTTATAATTAAATAGTCAGGACTTACCTCCTACTGTCTTTACACAGATTAAGTTGTGTTTTGAAAATCTCAAATGCCTTGCTGCCCTCAGGTGGAAATCCTCTCTCTGGAGCTGTGACATCTTTATGAAGTCTCCTTGGATGCATCAGTACATCAGCTGAAGAGCCCCTGCCTGCCTGTGGGACTGTCTAGCTCTGCCTTTTTGGTCTCCCCTGGGGTCTGGGAGACCTCATTGCTCTGGGCACCGTGGTGGCTTCACACTTAGGACAAAAGCTCCTCTCTGCACAGCCTAGAAATGCATTTGGAAACACTCGCCATGGGAATGGAAATGCAGGAGGGAGGAGAGCCACTGGTTAATAGTCTGCCTACCTGGGAGCCTGGCACCAAAATAAAAGTGCCCCAGACTCAGGAGGAACTCCCAGCACCTCCTGGGGGACTTGTAGCACCAGTCCCCGTGGTCCCCAGTGTGACAGCCGTGCAGAGGGGCACGTGCTGGGGGCTGCAGACACTGTGCACACCCAGCTGCTTTGCTTTCTTCCCAGGCAGTGTGCTGGAGCAGCTCGAAACCAGACACTGTTTGAGGTACACAGGGCTTTGCAGTGTGGAAGCTGGAAATCCCTTCAGTTTAACAGTGTTTTCTATATGGATTCACAGGTTCACAGAATACATATGTGAATATATGTGATATACCAGAGGAGGTTGCCTTTGTATTTCCTCAGAGGATGTGATCAGAGCATGTACTTCAACTAGTTTCATGATCTTTTTTAAATTAGTTTTCTTTCTTCCCTTTTGGTTCATATTTTTTTGTTTAGTTAATATCAAAAGATATCACCTTGGATTTAATTAAACATATTTTAAATATGTTTAAAATAAAACACAACCTCACAATCTGCTTGGGCAGATCCCACTTCAGCAGTGCCCACGGGAAGATCACTCAGGAATAGAAGGAAGTCTGAATGAATGAAGAAAGTCACATCTAGGCACATAATCTACAAGTCCAACTCAATTTCTGTATGGGCTTTTATATTAAGTCACAATCAAGAGAAAACAATCTCTTTGTGATGAAGAGGGAGAGGGAAAAGACAGAACCCAAGGCATTAGACTCTGGGAGGCACCTAGAAAAGCTGTGTTCAAACCGTATAATGTTTTGGCTGTATGTTTTTTTTTTCTTTCAGTAATTTAAATCTTGTGGCTGGGGTGCCCTGTTTTCAGGATTTTGAAGGGGGGGCTTTTTTTTTATTATTATTTTTTTATTTTTTTTTTTTTTAGTGTTTTTTATTTCTTTGGATCAGTCTTTTGGAAATGCCTGTGTATGTGAAGACACATCTTGGTGGTCTCCACTGGGATCATTCTCCTTCCAGAAAAAAACAGCTGAGGAAGAAGCAGAGCTCAGTGGGAGGCCAGGGTTCAACCTGATGGATTCAGACTTGTGTTCAGGTGCCCTTTGCCTCCTGTACCAGAGGTGGTTCTGAAGCTCAGCATGTCAGTCACTGATGCTGTCATGCCTGAGAGGTGACAAGGCAGCCTGATGGGGATGCCATCCCTCCAAGCAGCAACATGTCTCCATAGCCATTGAGCTACATAGGCACGTGTCCATCATCTCACCTCAGGAGAAACCCACCCAGCGTGGGGGCAGGCAGGTGGATGCTCTGTGCTGGTTGTACTCATCTCTGGGAGACCTGCCTGAATTCTCTGCAAGACCTGGTCTGAAACAGGGCAGTTTGGTGCCCTTTTGAAGAATCAGCTGAAACCACTCCCCTAGGGCACGTTGTGCTGACTGTCTGTATTTACTGTGTAGAGAAATACTTGTATTCCTTTGGTTTTGATGACTGCTAACAAGTGAGGATAATTTTGAAAAGAAAGAGAAGTGTTATGTGCTTCTGAAAAATAGAGAGGCTACTAGATGGGAATAATGGGTGGTAGGAAAGAGATATTTTTGGAAAAAACCTGAATTCAGGAACTAAGTAGATTTAATGAATGGCATCTTTCAGAACTCTCTGACACAGCTTTAAATGAAAATCTTCATCTGGCATGTGAAATAGGCATGAACTTAATATAAAAGCCCATACAGAAATTGAGTTGGACTTGTAGATTATGTGCCTAGATGTGACTTTCTTCATTCATTCAGACTTCCTTCTGTTCCTGAGTGATCTTCCTGTGGGCACTGCTGAAGTGGATCTGCCCAGGCAGAGCACATTGCGGGCCGGGTGCCGAAGGCAGCGGCAGCACCCATCCGCTCTCACAGCTGAGCTGGGGGGGATCCCTTCCCTTTTGGGTAGCAGATGTCAGTCTCCTGCTCCTCCACGGCTCCCAGGAGTGATCTCTGCCTGGCTCCTGTTGGAGTACGACACAAGGAGAGGTTCTCCTCTGCAAGCACAGGATGATAAATAAACCTACAGACCTTAAAGAACCTTGTGCAACGTTAGCACAGACCTCTGCTCATGGGGTGACAAGTGCCCTGTCAGGTTTCTCCATCTCCTCATGTTTTACGCTCAATTACAGCACCTTGGAAATAAGTCCTCTGGTCAAGAGCAGTAGAGGCTTTTATCTTCAGCTGCAGAGTCACAGGTTGGGAAAGAGGACAGCCTCTAAACCAGGAGAGGGAGCAGGCTACAGGCCAGGGTATTTGAGTGCCTGCCATCTTCCCCTGCAGCCTGGCTGGTGCCTCTCCCAGCAGGACTACAGGTAGCCCTGACAGCAGCAGTGGAGCCAGTGCCCCTTTTCAGCAGCAGTGGAGCCAGTGCCCCAGGGCCAGCTCTCGCTGCGGGCAGCCTGCCCAGGGCAGCTGGGGGGTGACACGGGGAGCAGAGACCTGTCTCAGCACTGGCTGGGCCAGTGGCACGGGGACTCCCTGAGACTGGGCTGCCAGGCTGCAGCAGCTCTCCTGCAGTGCCACGGGCTGCGAGCACGGGGCAGGCTGTTGGAAGGCCGCAGTCGTAACGGCTGTTGGTCCCTGGGGGCTCTGTTGGCAGACTGAGAGCCACGGGCTTGTTCAGTAACCTCATCTGTCCCCCAGAGACTGGTGTCTTTGGAAATGAGAGCAGTGGTGGCCTCACTGGCACATACTCCTCTCCCAAGTCTCCAGTGATAGGACAAGAGGCAGTGGGCTGAAGTTGCTCCAGGGGAGGTTTCAGTTGGATGTTAGGAAGAATTTCTCTCCTGGCAGAGTGATGAGGCCTTGGCCCGGGCTGCCCAGGGAGGTGCTGGAGTCCCCAGCCCTGGAGGGGTTCAAAAAATGCGTGGATGGGGCACTTCAGGACATAGCTTAGTGCCATGGGAGTGTTGGGTTGATGGTTGGACTTGATGATCTTGGAGGCTTTTCCAACCTAATGATTCTAATCAGTAAGACAGCTCGGAGCTTGCAGCAGAGCCACGTGCTCGTCACGGGTGCCGGCCTCCCTCGTGTCGAGGTGATGGGAACTTGTCACCTAAGTCACTCTCATGGCTTTGCTCAGAACATCGTGCTGCAATCCCCCAAGCTTAATTTTGGTTTAGCCCATTTGGAAAGGGTTGCCATAGCCTGAATGTGGAAGGCAGCATGCTCACAATCACCCTTGTGGTGGCTGTGGGTGGCAGTGGGGCTGGGGTCTCCTCACTGGCCCTGACCCAGCCCCACCAGAGAGCTGGGATTCCTGTGACCATGGTGATGGCTGGCTGAGGTGCTGCCTGGCTCTGCCTCACCTCCTGAGTGCCAGAGTCAATCCTCACTCTCCTGGGCTTCCCCCCAGAGCCACCCATCACTGCACCTTCAGGGTGCAGGTCTGGCAGAAAAAGGTCCCCTCCTTGGGGGGTGGGGAGAGGGACTAAAGGGGGTTTGTGCTCTGTTGCTGGATGGATGAACGCAGCCTGATGAGAGGAGTCGTGTCCCCAGCTGCCTGCAGGCAATCTCCAGGAGCACTGCCCAGCATGGGGACTTGCAAGCCCCCTGTGCTTGCCCAGACAAACCCTGGCACACCAGCCCTTTGGGCGACCTAGTGACGCTCATGCTCTGCTATGGTTTATAACTTCCTTTGTGGGTGCAAAATTGCAGATGTCCACATGTTATAACTGTGCCAGAAAGGGTGAAGGGTTTTCTGGAACGGCCTTTGGCTGCAGGATTGAATGGCAAAACCTCAAAGCACCGTGGGTGTGTTTGGAGAGACCAGGTCAAGTGTGTGGCAGATGGGGGTCCTTCCCAAGCGGGCTGCTCGCCCAGGGACCTCACTGGCCCAGCTATCTTCCCTCCTAAGGGGCAGGCAAAGAGAAGACAAACTGTCTGCCCTGCAGAATCAAAAGGCAAGGGCAGAATTTGCACCTGCAGGGTCTGGATGTTGGGTTTTTCCCCCTCCCTGTAACAAACCATGCCCCGAGGTGGCGAGGTTCTGTCTGCTGGGCTCAGCTTACCTTGTCATCTCAGGGACTTGAAGTTTCAAAAATTACATTCTAGCAGCAATTGATGTGGCAGATGTATTTGCTTCAAATAAGGGAGAGATGATGAAAAGAAGGATGAATAGATTATTGTTTTTATTAAAGGTATTATGGAGGAAGAAATTCTCATGAACAGGTTTCCTTTTCTTCCCCCCATTCTCTCAGTAACTCATTGCCACGGTGTCAGTTAATGCTCTTTGGGGATCCTGCATGGGAATGTTACAGATTATAAGAAAGAAATTCATGTAACAAAACAAACTCACTCTGCCATCACTGTAAGGGTTACTGTAGTTCAGAGAAAGTACAATATTTGCCATCTGATTCCCATAATAGGTGAGATAAAGATTGAATGCTAAGGTGGGGAGAAGAGCCCTAGGGCACAGCCCACTCCCACCAGTGCCAGCCGGGATCAGTGCACAGTTTTCACTCCTGCTCCACTTCCTTTGCTTTGTACTTGAAAGTCTTTGGTGCAATAACTTCAAACTATAATTAGATTGACTGGAAAACTGAATTATCTGCAAAGAACTACTCAGATCACGAATGAGGTGCACGAGCTTTATTTGTCCACCCTAAGCATGTGTCACCTTCAACAAGCAGCAAAATATTTCCAGCATTTAATAAAAGAAAGAAAGACACGTCTTAGGAAGTTGGGTGTAAGGACACAGCAGGATGAGTCTGGAGAGGGATGCAGTGTCGTGGCTTCTTCAGCACAACAGGCTTTAGTGAATGGCTTTGATGGGAGTTTTTGACTGGCAGCATCACTCAAAGAACAATGTTTACCTCCCTGAAGTTGCAGCATTTAGTATTGGGGTGAATGGATTTCGTTGAACATTGTTCTTTTAACTTAAACAGGGGAAAAAAAAAAAAAAAAACAAACAGCACTTTCTAGGCTTCTAAGAGCAGCAGTTTTGATGATCATCTGGGTTTCTTTTTGACATGCATATTTTTTCATCTCGCCTTTGTATTTGATGTAATACTCTCATGGTTTTAGTAAAGTCTGCAGTAAGCTGTTAGACAAACGTGTAGGGTCTGAGCATCCCTGTCCCTGGAACTGTCATTAAAGGCATCTGACTCTGCTCAGCAGCTCAGGAAGAAACTTTGCAGGTGCCTCCAGACACTGCACCATGGTGCTGAACTGTGGGGAAAAGAATTGAGTTTGAGGTAACTGAGTTAAATGTCCAGAGCAGTCCATCTTGCAAACCCACTCTCCCTAGGGGAGCTTTGCCCATAAGTAATCCAATTTTTGTCTGAAATGAGCTCAAGTCTGCTGCAGAGCTGTAGTCTACTCTGGCTTTTCTCTGACAGCAAACAGGAGGGGGACCACCAACCCTTTAAGCTCACACTGCATGTTCCCCTTCCCTCTGCCAGCTGAATGGGTGAGAGTTGACTTACTGAACAAAAAATAACCCAGACATTTTGGCAGGGGAAGAGTTGTCAACGAGGGAGCTGAAAACCAGGTTTGATCCATTGTTCTCCTGTGTGGTGGGGTGAGCTGGAGGCGGGTCCTGGTGCCCCTGGTGTGCAGTGTCCATCTCCTCCAGTCCCTGCCAGCAGCACGGCCTCGTGCCAGCTCTGCTGCGGCTGGGGCTAAGGTCTCGGACAAGATCTGGCAAATAAGGGCAGGAATTTTACAACTGAATAAAATGTGAAGTCTATAAATTTAATGGAGCTTGCATTTTGAATTACAATGGAATAAGTTTCCCTCTTAAAAGGAGAAATTGTCTCAGTTCTGACTTTCTCCAGTGTTTTACAAGGTTATGAAGGAAACTCCTGAGCGTATTTTGGCACAGTTCTCATTCTGTGGTTTGTATTCAGAAGATCTTTCTAAATTTCCCTCTACAGTTAACTTTCTCTTGGGGCATCTCCCCTGGCTACCTTTTTTCTGAGAAGCCCCTAGGAAGTTGGCAGAATCCTTAAAACTTCAAATGCATTTGTAGCAAAGGCTCTTGTGGGGACATAGTAGGAGTGTGATCAGATGTGAAGCTGAGCTTGACTGACTTCTCCTGAGATCCACTTACCTGCAGTTCAAATGAGACACATTGTCCTGCAGAGAATCCTTTCAAGAGTTTCTCGTGCATGTTCAGCTGAGGTACGGGAGGAAGAATTAGTTTGGTGGTTGGAAGCCTAAGGGTAGCAGACGTATTGTATGTCACTGTGATCCTTTTTATGATCTTTTTTTTAAATGAGGGTGGAATGCAGGATCTAAATTACCTCATATGCTTCACCTTTGAAGTTAATGCTTTTCTTTGGCTGCCCTTCTAATGAACTAACCGGCGGTGATGCTGGCAGCCATGTGCTACCCAACCAAAGGCAGCGTTAGCACCATCTCAAAACTGAGGCCCATTCAACCTGAATTAGGCAGCCTGTGGTTCCCTAATGTAAATGTACAAGCTGCCCTTGTGAGGAGAAGAGAGGACACCACCTTCTGTAGTTATCCTGGATGTCTGCATAGCAGAAGGTGACAGTGATGGTGTGTTTTGTAGCCCAGGAGGCACCGAGCACTGCTGTCCAAGGAGGAAGAGCTGGGTATTGAGTGCAGCACAAGCCCATGGTTTGGGGGCTCCCACCACTGGTGAGCTCCCCACAGCACCCAGCTGTGAATAGCCCCACTCACTTCTGCTCGCCTGTGGACTTGGCATATTCTCCTTTGGTCCAAGTTCAAATACCAGAGGTCAGCATAAGTTCACGTTGCTAGTTTATATTATGTGGTTATTGTAAATAAGAAGAAATACAGGAGAGTAAGGTTCTTTTTAATACCTGGTTTCCTTCAAGGAGACATCAGTTGTTCTCAGAACATCTCTGGTGAGACTACTCTTACAATCTTGGTCATGCTCTTACACCCCTTTATAAATTTTCTGGTTGCTATGCTTGCTAAGCTTTCCCCCAGTGTTAGTTTTTATAGTGTGCTCAATTATTTATTTTTATTTTTTTCCATCTTATTTGCACTGTCCCTCCTCCCTGTGCTAAAGCAGTAAAGGGACACTCTCATACAGCCCTGGTAATAAATCGAGTCTTGTGAGCTGCAGGAATTAAAATAAGCATGGGCAGCAGACAGCTCTTTGCTCTGGAGGCAGCAGTAACGTGCTGCTCCTTCCTGCACACCCAGTGCCTTGGGGTGCCTGTGAAAATACTGAACTATTATTATGTCTGTTCAACATGCTGGGCATTAAAGGTTGAAAGAGAGGCTGACCTCAACATCCATAGGCTTCTGACTTGCCTTCTGCCACAAAATCTGCCCCACTTAAAGCCCCCCCGTTCCCCACCCAGCTGATAGGAACCCTCAGCCCCCTGCTTGAAAACGAGTGTCGTCGTGTGGCTGCTCTTGAGAGCACCCTGCGAGCAGAGTCATGGTGCAGAGGTGGAGAAGTGCAGAGCTCAGGCTGTAAGGTCCTCACAGGGGAAGGAGCTGGATGCTCCATCATGGTACAGCACCTAGCACTATGGACCTGACCCGTAACCGGGGCTTCCCAACAGCAGTTAGGCACTCTAAAGCCTTTCTCATAAACAGCTGAGATAGTGTGGGAGACCTGGTGGAAAGAAGGGAATAAAAGTCAGTGGGGGGGAATACAGAGACCAAGAGCTGAAAGGGAGTCTGCACACTAGGGGAGTGTGGGGGAGAAGAGCAGAAACGAGATGGAGACAATGAGGGCAGAATGAAAAGGAATGAAGAGGTGAATAGAAGAGAGGAGGGAAGAAGGAAGAAGTGTGAAGGGGAAGGTGTAAAGTTGTGGAAAGGAGAGCAGAGAGATGGAGCACCCTTGCTCCTGGGTGTGCTGGGTGCCCTCTGGGTGCACAGGTCACGTCTGTGCCCAGGTCCTGCGGGTGGGCAGATGGTGGTTCTGGGAGCTGAGCTAGGGGCAGTGCTGAACACTGGGCACCAGCCGTGGCTGGGAGACGTGTCCTGTGAGTGATCTCTGCAGGTGCCCCCAGCCCAGCGACCGAGCGTGCCGATAGAGGCCTGGGAGGTTCCTGTGGGTCAGAACCTCTTGTGCTGGTGTGGCACACGGGCTCTCTCCAGGCTGGTGGGCACTCGGCAGCGCTGGGTGTGCTCACACTGCTGCAGGAATTCATTTCCCTCCAAAGGTCACTCTGCCACTCAAACCCAACAAAACCAAAAGCAAAGAAAGAATTCAAACTGTGACTAATACCGGCTTAGTCTGGTGAGGGAAACTGGGCTGAAAGTGGGATCTAGGTCTTTGGAAACCTCCTTTTTTGACATTTGTAATGTGGCAGCATGTAAAGGTCCCAGCCACGTACACCTTATAAGACTGTTTTATTTTTTTCCCCAAGTAAAGTGTGGTGGGGCTGCACAATTCTAGAGGTACTGAACCACTAGTTTGGAACTGGATTTGTGTACATCTGCGCCCAAGCATCTCCAGAATCATGGCCACTCCCTCGCTGCAGCCTGACTGAGGCTTATCTCAGGAAATTAATGTTTGAAAACAAACCAACAAATAACACTATTGTGTAAAAATTCTCTAGAATGAAGGTTTGTTTTTATTTCTGTGGGTGTGGAGCCAGGGATCAAAGGCAACAATATTCCCTGTGATTTAAGATTCTTCATTTTAAGAATTGCCCCAGTTCAACTTAGTTGCTAATCCTTAAAGGTCACAGCTATTATATTGACACAGTTTTTTTTTCATAGCATGAAAAAGAAGCTAAGGGACAGAATCGTGTGTTGGGTTTGTCCTGGACTCTGCCAAATTCATTTCCTGTCCTGGTCATGACTTTCTTTTTCTGAGGCTTATTGCAAGTCAGGTCACACAGTTCTGTCTCATTTCTTTCTGATGGGCCTGAATAAATCTCTGCCAGACTGCGAGGTGTAATGACTGCACCCAGCTCACTCATCACCTCTGCCTGACTAGCTCTGTAATCATGCAGGACAGCAGGTCTCCAGTGAATATTGGATATTTGCTTTCTGGGTTCCCAGTCTGTGGATGGGAAGAATCAGTGTTTCACACTGCCCTCTCGAGCCCTACGTCCTGTTTCCTCCCTAAGTGCCCTGCTCTTGAGCCCATTGGCCTCTGCTGGGTGCGGGGTGTTTACTTAGCCCGTGGTTTGGGTCAGGTTTGGCTGTTCCTGGTGAGCACAGAGCACCTGTGTGTGTATGCATGTAAGGAAGGCACCCCAGAACTATTGGTTTGCTTTTCTGTAACCCCTGCTCCTCTCTTACAAATGCTCTCCTCTGTCTGTGGAATAGCATGGGGAACCTGCTCATTTCCAAGTGAGGACATGGAAGGACAAGTGGAAAACCCACTTCATCTTGTGTTGATTGGCTTCATGGAGGGGTCAGGGAGCACATGGCCAAGGTGATTACGTATCTCCTAGGCCTCAGAGGCAGGAAAGACAGAATAAGACCTGCAGCCATACTGATCTGGAGCAACACTGTGCTATCTTTTCATCTCCTCTTCAGCCCAGTTCTAACTAGCTGCCTTATTAGCAGTACTTCAGGGATGTTGTGTTTTCTAACACATCTCAGCACTACGTTGCCTTGATAGTCTAAATTTACTTCTGCTGGTTGTTTTCATCACATTTACTTCCTTATAAGACCTGCTATTCCTTCTGAGCTGTTCTTGCCTCTCGTTTGAGGCAGCCCAGTTTCCATCTGGGACGTGGAGTGAGGAAGCAGCTCATGGGGTCTCACACCAGGCTGCCGCCTGTGCTTTATCGGTGGCTGTTGCTGCACAGGTTGGGTAGGTTGTGACGTTGGGGCTGGGAACCTAACGAGACCACTCTGATTTAGGTGACATTATGGGCACAAGATGCCACACGGTGCAGGGATGAGCTAGCGAAGATACATGCTGCCACTCTGGCTGCATTTCCTCCTTTAATAAATAGTGCAGGGGGTGGTTCACTGACAGCTATTTCGTATTGTGCTGTATGATTAACTGCAAAACACTCTGCTGGCCTCTGTCCCCCATTTATAAAGAGCAAAGCAAACTGCTGAGGGCACACTTTGATTGTAATAGTTCTGAAAATGAGTGAGTGCCCCATCCCATAACTGCCAGCTTTTAGGTACCGTCATGTTTGTCTCATCAGACGCACTGGCAGGCACAGCTTTAGTCCAAGCCTTCCTGCCTTGACAGCTCTCTGCTCCATCCCTGGGAGAGAGAGTATTCCTGAGCCATCAGCACGGTCCCGCTGTCACGCTGAGGAACAGTAAGCCCACAGCACAGCTGAAACTCCAGGAGCTGTGCTTGCTTCCTGGCAAAGTGCATCAAAGGGAGGGAAGTGTTTATCCTGCTCTGCGTTATGGGTGGGTAAATGCATAGGCTGAAAATTCAACATGAAGGTACTCTCTTGCCTAGCTAAAATTTTCCCTGTTCTGGTCTGACATAAGTTGTTCATTCCACTGCTTGAATATGAAATTGCTGCTTGGTTGAAGAACTACAGTTCCTGGTTTGGACTGGAGCCAGACTGCTGGTGCCCAGAAGTTCTGCTGGGTAGTGGCTGTTCATCTGCACCCAGTGTGTGCTCCTGATGACCCCGCTCTGGTTTGGAGCAGGCAGCCATCCACATCACGGGAGCACCCAGCCGGCGGTGTCACTGCTGCCTCAGGTGGGAAGTCAGGGATGGATGAACCTGGGGACTGGGAGGCACCTGGGCATCAGAAGTGTCCCTTTGGGTCAAGGTTAAAGCCTGGCAGCGCAGAGAGCTCTGACTGGGCACTGCCTGTGATCTGTGTCTCCTCAGTACCACCAACAGTGCTGCTGAGGTGCTGCCAGCACCGAGCGAAGGGGAAGGTGTGTTTGACAGCAGTGCCTAACGTGTTGAATTGCACCAGCCAGAACCTTTATTGTATTCCCAATATCGTTCATCTCTCCTGCACCTTTTCTCTAGCAGGACTCGCGCCAGCCTTGGGTAACGTGAGTCGAGCTCTCACCTGGAGGCCCTTCCTGCCCCCAGCCCCTGGTAGGGGAGATGGTGGGTTCTGTTCCCTCTTTGGCTGGGTGTCAGTGGCTCTGTAGCAGGCTGCTGAAGCTACATTTGTTTTATCAGTCACTCGGTGGTGGAGTGTTTCACAGGCAAAAGCCTGTTATTGTGACTTTCTCTCTTTCCATAAATTCCTCTGTGGTGACCTTGGCCGTATTGGGTAGCCAGCCAACCTTTCCAGAGGTGTCTGTCAGAACTAGCCCTGCTGTGGGTGATTCCAGTGCTGCCGTGTCTCCTGAGGAGTCAGGGCTGGGTGCTTCCAGCACTGCCTGCAGTAAGGACCTGGAGACCCAGGGACAGGCTTCTAGCACAGAAAACATCCATGGTGCCACACAGGCAGGGTGGAGGGAAAGCAGCCACTTCCACTTCATTTTTTCATCATCAAGAAAAATAATTCCAGACCCCTGGTAGAGAAGTCTCAACCCTTTGTTCATTCTTCCCTTTTACTATTTTTTTTTTTTCAGGAACAAATCTTGAGGAACATGCAGGCGCCCCTACACACACACAGAGTTAGATTTCAAGTCCTAACAGGAAACGTGTAATCTGCTGGAAGATTAAAGTGCCAAGTGCTTCTCTTAAGATTGGGAACCTGACACGGATGTGATTATGAATTAGAGATTGCTTTGTGCTATCAGTGAGGAAGAAAAATGAATGTGAAAATAGAAGGGTATGGGCTTGTTGAGTTCTGCAACCATCTTCAAACAGATAGGGGAAGCCTGGAGGTTTTGGATCTTAGGGGGGATATGTGAAAGTAAAGCCAGAGTGTTATAAGAAACATTTTTCACTTTTGTTAAGATTTTGTGATAGGAGAAAAATATCAATTTTGGATAAAATATTGTGGGGCAGATGTCTGAACATGTGTCCTTGACACTGAAGGTTCGAGGTGTCCTAAGTAAGTTTTCAAAGAGAAATTCCTTACTGCTGCAGCTGGGTGGGCAAAGGAAACACCCCTACTCCCAAAGCAGGGGTAGCAAGAGAAGGCCTCTGAGGGGATGTGCTGCGTTTGGAGGAGCACAGTGCAGTGCCTGCCAGGTTGTCCCGAGGTTACTCCTACTGCCAGGAGTTAAAAATAAACCTTGCCAAAAAGTACTCCAGCAGAGTAGGAGGTTTGTACCTGGCTTACAAAAGTAGAAGGAAAGTGGAGAGATGGCAGATGAAGGTGCTGTCCCTGGCGGCAGCCCTGCCCATCACTCCTGGATGCTGATGCCCACTGCTGGACACTTGCCCAGCTGCCAGTGCAGCTGGAGCTTGTGTTCTGCCACCCAACGTGCAGCTCTCTGACCTGCGTGGAGCTGCTTCCTAACTATGCTCTTTGTTTATAACATGTACAAATATCTTAAACAATCTTCATCTTTTCTCCCTTCCTGCTGCTCAGAACAGTGGGAAGATGTACTTGACTTTACACTTCCGAAAAAATGGAGTAGTCTTTAGGCTTTCCAGAGACCAAAGCTGACTTTGGCCTGCAGAGCAGTTTCTGTGCTTTTCCCACTGCAGCTCTGCCTTGAGAGCTGGATTTCCTTGCTGTGTAAATGGTCCATCAGTGCTCAGCACAAAGCATTGCCTCTGCCAGGCTGCTCTGAACCCTGTGGTCTGTGTTAATAATGTCACAGAATCACAGAACTGTTGGGGTTAGAAGGAATCATCTAGTCCAACCCCAACGCTAAGGACCAGAAAAAAAGGGAAGAAGTTGTTCTTTGGTTTTAGGATGAACTTTGGTCTGGTCAGGGAAGCCTGGGGCTGAAAGGTCTGAGAGGAGCCTTGAGCACAAGGAGGAGGAGCTGCTGCCTGCCTGTGGAGGCAGTGCCCACTGGTGCAGCAAAGCTCTTCGCTTCCCCAGCCCTCGGAGGTACCTGTCAGAAAGAAATTTTGTTACCCAGCCAAGCATAAGCAGAGGAGAGGTGTTTCATTAGCAGCCCTGGTTACCAGCCTCCCTAGGAGGTCTGCTCGATGGAAGAGAGTGATCTCTGCACACTCCAGTGTGCTCTTACCGTGAGGGCTTTGTGGGACTTCTCCCATCAAGGGGGTGAAGATGTGTCCCTTGTCCCAAGCAAACAAGCTGGGGGTGAGGTGTGAGGGCATATATTAATGCAACAGTGCAGAAATGCAGAGCCACTTAACTTGCAGAGTCTCTGTTTCAAGTTACTTTAGAAAATCATTTCCAAAGAAAAAAAAAACAAAAGGAAGGTTAAAAGACTAAGGATATCTGGTTTTGAAAGAGCCACCATAACCTCGCTGAACCTGTCCTCTCCTCCCTGTCCCTGTGGCATCACGTCTGGGAAAAGCCAACTCTCTCACTTGCCAAAGAGGGGCTTGAAATGGATGACCTGTGTGCACATCACTGCAAGAGCTCCTGCCCGTTACCTTGCTCCATTTGTCCTCATCAGGCCAGGATGAACCCAGTCAGCCCCAATAATAGAAATGTCAGGGGCTGCCAAGGATCTGCCGAGATAAATGCTTATTGGAATTTTAACATGGCAGGAGGCATCAATTTTGATAGTAATTTCCTTTGTTGGAAGAGCTTGTCTGATTTCTTCTCATTCGGGTATGATTTTGTACCATCTAGGCTCCTTTATATATGGAGCTTGAAATGCAGATTTTTTTAAAAAATATATGAAAAAAACTTATCAATATCGCAGCATGCCAATATTAGTCTGCTGAAGCTGAGCTCCCAGGAAGTGCCATCATGACTGGTTTTCTTCTGTTTAGTTTGTTGGGTTTTTTTTTAACTTAAGAGAGTTAAAAAACCAGCATAAATAATTACTGGGATTTTCAGAAAATATTTAGAGAAAACAACAAATGTGTCATACTTCAGACCTTTTTACTTTGATTATATATGTGAGAAAACTGTTGTATGAAATAGCTTTCACTGTTGCAAGCGTGCCGCGTTCGTTCCTCCCTTAGTAAAGCCACCCTAGCAGTTGTTATTTTATCAGCTTACATGTTTGGAAAGTGAGCACACAAAGTTTTGATGGTAATTTGTGATGTTGAAGCAACTGGAGAAGCAGACAAGGAGACAGAGTATCTGGCAGGGCGGAAAAAAGCCTGTAAAGATGAAAGAAAAATGATCTCCCATGGCTGGTATGTGCTAGTAAGCTCGGCTTAAGGCCAGAGCCAGTGTCACAGTATCACAGTTCAGGACAAAGCCCATGAGAGATTTTTAGGATAGCTCTATCAGTTTTCACTGGGTTATTTTTAGGGTCCTTCTAAGCCTGCCACAGAGGCTCAGGAGCTCCTTGTGTAGGTGAATGTGCCAGATGAGGCCAGCAGGGCTCTGATGCTTTTCATCCTCTTTTTGAAGGACAACTTTAGGGGATTTTTTGCTTGATCAGGCCGCTTTGTGAGTAACTTCAGTGAACAGGAGCAGCCTCACCCCTTGGTAGAAAATTTCCAGGGAAATTCTGGAATTCTTTTTTTTTCTTTTAAGTGTTTGGACACGGCTGTGGAAGTGATGCTGTTACCCAGCTGGGGCACAGACCCACGGCACAGGCTGTGTAACACAGTGTGTGCAGCCAGTTGTGGAAACGTCTCGATTCCTCTGAGCGAAGAAAAACAGGATCAGTTTTCTCTCTCTCCAGAATAGGCTCTGTCTCCTACTGCAGCTCTGCTTTTATTGCATGGTTTTGCTCAGGGTCTGTGGTGTCTGTGATGGATGTGGCAGCATCTTCATATTCCCTTGCTTGTCTTTGCAATGGATCCTGGGGAGCTGGGCAGCCATCCTTTCCCAGTGATCACAAGCAGCTCAGCATCATCCTTCTGCCGTGGAGAGAATGGTCTCATTTCCCCCGGGGTGATCCTCTGCTGCTGTGCCAGCAGCTGCCCAGGGACGTACGTCCTGCCCCGAGCTTGGGCTGGGCTGATGCACCCCCCCGACTGACGGTGGGGCTCTGAAGGTGCCACCCTGTTTGCAGAGGTCACTGCCTGCCTTGGCGTTGTCCGTGGAAGGAGAGCAAACCTTCAGGAGCTTGCTGCTGCTGCCTGAACCTGCTGCAGG
>NW_008585784.1:0-965 GCF_000691845.1 Merops nubicus | reverse complement strand
CTGGCAAAACTGCTTCCTAAAGGATGCATTCCCTTCTCCTGGCAAAACTGCTTCCTAAAGGATGCATTCCCTTCTCTACTTTGAAAAAAACAAAACCAAACAACAAACCAATCAATCTGCTCCTATCCTTTCCTATTCTGCTCATTAATAGCACTTGAGTAGCTGCAGGATGAATTGCCATTTTAGTAGAGTGCTACAGCTTAGACTCTTGACTTAGTCCAACGAGGCAATTAGAAGGTGATCAATGGACTCTTTACTTGAAAGACAGGAGGACAAAAGGCTGATTTATCCTCTCCCCAGCCGACCACCAATTTCCTCAAGCAATCATGAAGTTACTGTAGCTGTGACAACAGTAGCCAGTGTTTCTTCTCCACCACGAGCAGTTCCTGCACCAACCAGAACCGATCTGAAACCACCTAAAGCCAAAAGGGTGGTTTAAGGAATTCCAAAAAAAACCCCCAGACTACCCAGGAAACACACAGATGGACAAAGTGCTGCAGTCCTTTTCAGTTTCCAGCCATAAAATTCAATACCACCCTCTAAAAAGGGGTTAAACACCTCTGGTAGCTGTGAATAGTTTTTGCCTGGAAAGTCACACAAAACCATCATTGACCAAACACATTCTGACATGTTTGTTACATATGTGATTATTCAACATGTGCACACTTGCAACAAATGTAGATGCTGAAGTTTATTTAGTATAAAATCTGTTGAAAAGCAGGTCTTAAGATTCCAAGAATATTCTAATTTCAGAGCAGTTTTCCAGAAGAAGCTGAAATTTCAAGCCCTGACGCTGTGACTGTCCCTTAATGGTTTAACACTGCTATAGAAACCCTTGACTAACTCCAAAAATCTAGATGCAGCATTAATATTTTATTATAATAGCTCAGGTGGAGGGTGAGAAGGCAAGCATATCCACTCTCTCTATTTTTCACAGCTCCTGTAGCACTCCATTTGGAAAAAAA
>NW_008585783.1:0-7254 GCF_000691845.1 Merops nubicus | reverse complement strand
CCCAAACCTGACCCCAGGATTTGAGGGCTGCCCTCCCCAGTGCCCAGTCCAGAGGTACTGCTGGAGCTATTCCGTGATCAGCATCGGCTGAGAAGATGGACATAAGAACCTCAAATATCTCATTTCAAGAGCAAAGCTCTACCACTAAATTTAAGGCTTTTTAAAAAATTTCCAAGGAGACGCCAACAGGATGGGTGAAACAGAGACCCTGCACACCCTGATGCTGCTTCCTCTGCTGGTAGCATCTCATGCCATGCTTGGCCACGGTGCCCATCTCATCCCCTCCCTGCACCCTTTGGTGGGGGTCACACCCCCAGGATGGGCTCCCTGGCACAATGCCAAGGTGCTGGGCAGTTTCACCAGGAAGACGTGGGAATCCTCCCTGCCACCATCGCCCTCCCACACCTCTGAACACCAGCCAAGGAAAACATCATTGTGTTGGGGGCAGACAAGGAGCTGGGGCCGGCGAGGTCCCAACAGCCAGCTCATTGTGTCCCCTGGCTGGGGGCTGAGCTGGGGGTTAGCTCAGCCTGAGGGTGCAGCTTTTCACCTCCAGCCTCCACTCACGTCTAGAGGAAATGAGAAACATTACACGGCAGGGCTGCTTTGCAAGGAAGGCAGAGGTGGAGAAGGAAAAAAAATCCTCCTCCCCTGAAGCTGGGCTGGGAGCTTGGGAGAGGTGACAGTTCCTGACAGGTTCCTCTTACAGCTTCATCTCACGAATGCCCTGAAATGAGGTCAGTTCAGTTCAGTGCTCGAGGCTGTGTGAACTCCCCAAAACCTCCTCCAGCAGCTTCGGAAGCTCTGCCAGCCCAAGCTGCCTCCTGGCTCTTTCCTGCAGGTTCTACAAGCTCTTCCTGAGCACTAAGAGCATCCTCAGCATTCTCATGTCTCTCTCCTGTCAGGTTAGACACCAGGTTTTTGGTGAAACCCACCAGCTGGAGGTTTGAAGCCACCACCTCTCCTCATTTCCCCTCTCAGAGCAGCGTGGACTCTCCAGTGGCTGTTCTGTGGTGCCTGAATCCCCATTCCAGGTGGGAGAAGCTTGTCCAGCCTCATTCAGGCCAACCTTGCTCACTCTGCTCCATTCCCCATCCTTTTCCCGTGTCCCCATGGCAGCCAGGACGGCCCCAGCCCCTTTGCTTGGACACCTGCACCAGCTTCACCCATTCCCCACCCTTCCCATCACCCTGCTGGGGCTCAGGGTGGGCACAGGGGGATGGGGATTTTCACACGTGTGCCACTGGCAGGCTCTCAATACAAGCACAGCTCTCTCCCACCCAAAAACTTCCCGGGCCCTTGTTTTGGTTGCAGCCAAGATAAAATGTCAACATTTTTAGGCACTGAGGGACGGCCAGATGGTCTGACCTGTCAACATCCAGCCTGGAAAACACGCTCGTCAAGCTCTTGGGATGAGGTTCTAATTACTCCCCACATCCCAGCCTGCATAAATACAGCACAGTGCTCCAAGAAAAGCACGTTTCCGACACAAGGAGCTTTTCCTGGAGTTACACACAGTCTCCTTTGCCCCAGGAGCTGGATTTCATCTCCAGTAGGTAGCAATTTGCTTCTGCTGGGTTTGTGGGGCTGTCTAGAGGCACATCAGCCCAGGCAGGGTTTCTCCATGGAGGAATGATGGGAATGGTGATGCTGTGGACACAACCTGGGGTGGGAGCATCTGTTTGGTGCTGGCGTGACCCTGTGGGCCTTGGGGACGTGGATCTCAGAGCACTGGAGGATGCTGTGGAATGCTGACATCTCACCAGAGCTCATCTTCCCTTCTGGGAAAGCCAAACAGGGAAGAGATCTGGTGCCTCTTTTCACAGCAAAGGTCAAACTCCATCATCTTCCTCAACAGCTTCCAAGCTCCCACGTGTCCATCAGACATCACAGGTGAAGAGATGCTACCCCAGAAAACACAACAAATGTCCTTGAAGCAAATCCTCAGCTTCTGGCCCCGCATCCCAGATGCATTTTCTGCTTCCTCCCAGTAAGAAACCTCCTCTTTAAAACTTCCACCTTGACTCTGGACAAGGTGCCCTCTCCAGGCTGGTTCCAGGCCCCGTGGGGTGGGGAGGAGGGGGCAGCTCCTGCCCAAAATCCCTGGCAGCAGCCATCCCACAGCCGAGGGAGGTCAGGGCAGGGCTGAGGATGCTCCGAGCCAGGACACGCCAGTGCTGCTGGGTGGATTTGTGTTTATCTCTGTTAATCACCGTGAGAACGGGGCTCTCTCTCTGCTCCAGCCCTCCTCTTTCCCACTCTGCCATAATTCCTCCGTCGCCAGCGGGCAAGGGGGAAAATAAACTCAGAATAAACTCACTCGGCGCTGAGAAAAACATCCAGGGGAGCAAAATTCCTTGGTTTAGAGTGAAAAGGCCCTAAAGCAAAGCTGGCCCAGCCCTCACCTCCGAGGATGTTTGACCATGAGCAGGACCAAGTTTGGGTTGTAGGGCCAGGAGACTCCTTGGGAGCTGGATGAGTCCCTGCAGTGACTGGGGTGGGAGGATATTTGAATCTGAAGCAGCGCTGCCTCAGTTTCCCCTCCAGCCTTTTCCCTGCTGTGGATATTCCAGTTATAACTTCCCAGATGATAAAACTGCTGCCTCCTGAACGGCCCTGAGGCCACGATGGTGTCAACTCAGGTGGGTGATACCCCGCTGCTCCCCAAACCCCCTCCAAGGGCTTTGCCTGGCACCTTCAGCCTCGCCGGCATCTCCCGGTTCCTGACGCCCAGGAACAAAAAAAAAAGCCCACGAGAAGGGAAGCCAAAGTTGAGGGAAGGGATGGACCCTGCTGGGGAGGGTCTCAGGGGAGCTGGAGCTGGCTCAGGCAGCAGCCCGAGCAGGCAGCAGCTCTGGCTGGGCTGTTGGAAGCCCCACGTGGGGGACCTGCCCTCTGCAATCCATTTAGCGCTTGGCATCGCTCAGAGGGCTATTTTTAAAAGGTATGCAACTGTCCCAGAAACCCAACTTTGAAGTGCTGTTCAAGGCTTTGTTGTTAGTGAAAAGAAAGGGCTTTTTTTTTTAACGTTTGTAATTAAATGCAAACACAAGTGGAGTTATTGGACCCGAGCTGGCCGAGGTGGGTCAGCTCCGCTCCATCCCTTGGGGGCTGGATGGGGTCCTGCTCAGGCTTCACAGCTCTCCTGACAGACCACTGGCCTTCCCTCTGCTCTGCAAAAGGCTGGGCTTGGCTCTCAAATAAGAGACATTTGTTTCCTGCCCGCTGATAAGTCCCAGGAGAGCAGAGGGCTCCTTCCCATCCGCAGCCCAGGAAGGACCTTCCTCCAGCTGGGGACTCAGTGGAAGGCAGTGCTAGTGGTGAGCCCCCAGCAGTGGCCACCACGGGCCCTGGGTGAGAGAAGAAGTTCCTCTGGCTCCCCATGCACCACCCCACTCCCAGCCTCCTCTTCCCCTTCCTCCAAAGAGCCCAGGCTTTTCAGGGTCCATGCTTTGGGCCAACTCTCAGCATCTAGGGAAGTGATTGTCCCCCCATGCTCGGCACTGGGGAGGCTGCCCTTGGAATCTTGGGGTCAGTTTTTGACCCCTCACTCCAAGAAGGACCTTGAGGGGCTGGAGCGTGGCCAGAGAAGGGCAATGAAGCTGCTGGGGAAGGGGCTAGAGGCCAAGGTTGAGGAGGAGCAGCTGAGGGAGCTGGGGGTGCTGAGCCTGGAGCAAAGGAGGCTCAGGGGAGACCTTCTGGCTCTGCACAGCTCCTGACAGGAGGCTGGAGCCAGGTGGGGGTCAGGCTCTGCTCCCAAGGGACAAGGGACAGGACAAGAGGAAACAGCCTCAAGTTGCCCCAGGGGAGGTTGAGGTTGTTCCTGAGGAACAATTTCTTGCCCTGGAGGGTGGTCCAGGGCTGTGCCAGGCTGCCCAGGGCAGTGGTGGAGTCCCCACCCCTGGAGGGGTTTCCAAGCTGTGGAGAGGTGGTGTGAGGGACACGGGGCAGTGTGGACCTGGCAGTGCTGGGTAAGGGTTGGACCTGAGGATCTGAAAGGTCTTTTCCAAGCTGAACAGTTCTATGATTCTATGATCTGGTGGGTGATGCCCAGTCCAGGGAGACCCTAAAACTCCCCGGAGAGTTGACACCAGCCAGTTGGTGCCAAATGAACCCAGCAGCATTGCCCCAGCACCTCCAGGCTGGCAGAAGACACCAACAGGAGCCATCTCCACCTCTTGGCTGTGTGGTTTCAGATGTGCCAGGCAGAGCCACAAAGCTGCTTTAGCTTTATTGTCCCCACGGGACTGGAGAGCAGCTTTTCCCCCTCACAGGGCCACCAAGTGCCTCCAACCCTGACTCACTAACCATGACAACTTGACAGGAAGGGGCTTGAAGTAATTCCTGCCACCCCTGGGTACCTTTGCATGGCCACAAGGAGGGGGCAGGTGGTTCCCCCTAATTAAAAAGCAGCAGAACCACACCAAAAATAGCTCAGGCTCCTTTTTTTTTTTCCTTTTTAAGGGGACACTGATGGTCACCCACAGGGACATTTTTCACATGCCTTCTGGAGCTGATCTCTATCCACCCTCCTGACTCTGATCCCTGCCAGGGCAGCAACAGGTGACCATGAAACAGGCTTAAAACCTGATTAAAACCCAAAAGAAACCAAAAAACAACCAGATTAAAACCCAAAAGAAACCAGAGGAGAGCACAAGCACTGGTCCTTCCCTGCTGGGTTTTGTCTCTGTGTTTGCAGAATCCCAGAGGAAGGAGGATGAGTGTCTTGCATGGAGGGAGAGGGATGATGCCAGTGACCATGTGACCAGGTGTGATACACCTGGGTGCTTTTCTTCAACAGAAATGCCCCATATTTCTCTGAAATACACCAAATCCTTGGTTTCAGCAGTGGCTTTGTCCACAGGCTCTTTGCTCCAAGGTTTTTGAGGGCTATCTACAAGCAGAGATGCTGGGTCCCAGGACCCTCAGCGATGCTCCAAAGGGAGACCCTGGCTCTCAGACACCTGATGGGTGCTACCTTGGAAAACTCACCCCACACCTGCAGGCAGCAGCAGTGACCTGGCTGCCCAAGGTGCTGAGAAACAGTCTGCATGATACCCAAATCTCCCCTCCCAGCTGGAGGGAAGTAGGCTGGCACCAAGGTGTTGGGCAAGCCAGGACCTTTGCACTCTCCCTGCAAGTTGTTCCTTGGAAGCCCACCTCAGATTCCACTCACGTGGGTGCAAAGCAGACCTAACCCCAGCAGGGCTGATGCTGTTGCTCCCTGTCCAGTGGCAGGGCTGGGCTGAGGAATTAAAAGCTGGATTGCAGCCTGAGGTGAGCTCCTGCAACATGAATGCCCAGCAGTCAGACCCAGATACCTTCAGGGGTTGATTCCCAGCTACATTAAGGCCCCTTTATGCTCCTCCAGCCATGTAAAGAGGTCTCTAAGTGAGTGTAAATTAAATCTAAGTTACTTTTGCTTCCTTTTTAAGGCCCCTTTATGCTTCCAATGAAGGGGAAAGGAGCCTCAGTGTGACTGAGGCTCAGTCAGTGAAGCTTCCCTGCCAGGCACAGGCAGGAGAGAGCCCCTCCTGTGCTGCCTGCACTTGCCCACAAAGCCAGGTCAGATGCTTTACTGGGTGCTGGCTCCTGCCAGCGTGGGCTGAGATGGGGGCTGATGTCCCAGGGACAGCAGGTCTCTGGGCAAAGGCCCAGCAAGGCAGCAGGAACCACATCACACAATCACAGAATTGTTCTGGTTGGAAGAGATCATGGAGTCCAACCCTTCCCCAGCACTGCCAGGTCCCCACTGCCCCGTGTCCCTCACACCACATCTCCATGGCTTGGAAACCCCTCCAGGGGTGGGGACTCCACCACTGCCCTGGGCAGCCTGGCACAGCCCTGGGCAACCCTCAAGGGCAAGAAATTGTTCCTCAGCTCCAACCTCAACCTTCCCTGGGGCAAAGGGGAAGAGACATCCCACATCCACGCATGGCCAAGGCCTCTTTCTCAAGGACAGGACACATTGGGATGTGAATTTTAAATTCCCACAAGATTTTTTCCCCCATGCAGGTGAAGATGTTTTCCCTGGCTGACTTACAACACAGGTAACTCTATTCTGCTGGAAAGCATTTCTCTCTCCAAAGCTGTTGGTGGTGTGCAGTCCTTGAATTTACCCCCAACTATGAGTGCATTTATCACAGAATCCCAGACTGGTTTGGGCTGGAAGGGACCATTAAAGGTCATCTGGTCCAACCCCCCTGCAGGGAGCAGAGACATTCCAACTAGAGCAGGTTGCTCAGAGCATCATCCAACCTCACCTGGAATGGTTCCAGGGATGGGGCAGCGACCACCTCTCTGGGCAGCCTGGGCCAGGGGCTCACCACCCTCAGGGTCAAAAATTTCTTCCTTCTCTCTAGTCTAAGTCTCCCTCTTTGAGTTTCAAACCATCCCCCCTTGTCCTGTCACAACAAGTGGGGCTAAAAAGCATCCCCACCTCTCTTACAGAAACACACATTTTTAGGATGTCCAAAGCAATTCCAGCCTGTCCAGCCCCTTGCTGACCCCACGGGTGACATGGGAGGGTTGGGGATGGTGCCACACGGGTGGTGCCACGATGCCAGCACCTCTCTGTGACCTACCCACATCCTCAGCCTCACCTCCTGGGCACGAAGACCCCTCATACACCCTGCCCTCCTGCATGACCCCAGAAGTTGCTCTTTGACCACGATCCTGCCAGCGAGCTGCTAAAACCCACGACAGGTCCCGAGGTGCCACCCCTCTGTCCCCACAGCATCCCTCCCCTGGCACACCTTGCTGGACCTGGCGAGGTCCCAGCTGGAGGAACCACCTCTCCCAAGTTCTCCAGTGCCCAAAACCTCCCTCCTTACAGAGCCTGGAGTTCCCAGCCTGGGTTCCCAAAGCCTCTCAGCCCCGAAGGAGTTAAACAGAGCCGAGTGAGACTCGGATTCCTCCACCTAAACCCTCCCCAGTCCCCGTATAACCAGACTTGGCACTTTGAGAAAGCTCCACAAATCCAGAGGCTAAAACTTGCTGCCTTCCCTTCGTCAAGAGAAGGCAAGTCCCAGCTAATTGAGGAAACAGAACCTTCCCCCAACCCCCTTCCAGGCAGCTTGGTTATTTATTTAGGGGCTTTTTCTCTTTTTTTTTTTCCCCTCCTTTTCTTCCCAGAGCAAACATGAAGGAAAAGAAAGTGTGAATTCATTTGGTGGGACACGGATGCAGTTCCTGGGGCTCCTCAGCTGCTGAGAGCTCTTAACCCCAACAGGGCTCAGCATGGGGGGGGTGTGG
>NW_008585782.1:0-15135 GCF_000691845.1 Merops nubicus | reverse complement strand
AAACAAAACAAAACAAAAAAAAACTTTCTAGTCCAGTTGAAAAGTTCCCGAAGTAGCTGTAATTACACAGTCGTTCATTATGACCACGTGTTAGGTCGGTGCAAAGGCTCTAGAGCCGAAGAGGCTCTTCTAGACTTGCAGCAACCAAAGTAGACATCAAAAAGGAATGTGAAAGATGATCTCTTACTGTCTTTCTTTTTATTAGAAAACAGGTTTTTCTTTCTCTAAGAAAGCTTTATTATAGAGTATTAAAATGAAGCATGTCGCTGTTTTGCTGTGCTACACAGTGTTGTAAATACCTAAAATGAATGGCATGAATGAAGTTTTCTTTAACTGCTAATTGTTCCCGTTGTTAGCATCTGTAGTTAAAATGCTCTGTGTGCTTTCATTATTAGGGCATATCTGGACTCAAGTTGCACACCTTGCACTGTGTTAATATTGTAAAACTGAATGTTCTTCCTCATTTGATATGTAACTACTTTCTTTTTTTCCTGCTTTCCTGTATGGAAACAATCTCCCCTATCAAATACATTTATAAGTATTCAATATCTGAAGGGTATTCTAATGAGAATTATGTATACCTGTGTGACTTGCGTGTTAAGGAGCTGCACCCTCCTAATTATAGTAAGGTCAGTTTGCCACCCAACACAGTGTACTGCCTTGCAAGAAAAAGCATCTCTAAGTAAATAAGGCAATACTTTCTACCCAGTTGCATATTAACTGTTAATGTTATTGCTTTTTTTATAAATCAGACTTGCTTTAATGACATACTTGGTGTTATAGCTAAGTGTATCTTGCAACAGACTTTTTTAAACTGTAAGTACTATGAAAGTTACAGTTTGATTTTTGCTTTTGAAGAGTAGCTGACTGGTAAGAGATTTGTGGTGGCAAAGCTACCTGCTTAACTAAAAAAATCAATATAGCATGACAAGCTATTTTCTTAGCTCTCTCAAAAGGCTCGTTCAACTAGTCTGTCTCATTAATTGTCTTTTAGACTTGGCTAGTCAGGCCCGAAGTGCTTAAAAAATGTTATATGGTAGAAGATGAAATTGTAAATATGCTCATGTAGCATATATAAAATTAGAACTGGTTGGCATGCTGTTAGCTAAAAAACTGAAGAGAATATGTTTGAGCCAGGTTATTTTTAATAGCAAAACTTGTCACCCAGGTGTAGAAGATTGCTACATGTAGATGATATCATCATGAAAATATGCCAAAAATACGCTTCTGTATTTCAAATAGCTTTGTATAACTGTAGATCAGACCCTAGCTGAAAGATGCTGTAAGGAAAGAAAAAAATCCCCACAGCGTTTTACATTTATTTTAATCTGGCTGTTGATTATGGGGAAGACAAGCTGAGGATGCAGAGGGAGAAGACTTGGCAGAGCAACTTTAATCCCTGAAGGTTTTGACTCCGAGCGGGATTGCTCTGTGTCGTAAGGCAGCGTGCAAGGCTCCTTCCGCTGCGAGTCATCACTTTGTTCCAGATTTTCTGGTTTCTGTGCTGCTGCAGTCTGCAATTTCTTTTTGGTGCAAACTCAGTTTTACTTATTTAATTGCTTTTTGTGATGCTTTTTGCCACGATGTGTTGTGTAACGAGTTTTATAGAAACGTCTGTTACTGGGTGAAATTTGGGACTCTCCTTTTCAGGCATGCTTGCTGTCAGTTGTCACTGTGCCACCTTTCTTCCAATGGGGGAGGGTACAGAAGACACGCAGAGCTAAGAAATCAGAAGGTCTACCTGTAGGCACGCAGGCAGCTTCAAACCACAGCTCCTTTGTGTTTCATCTCTTCGTCTTGTCTATCTTCCTTTCCCCTGCCTCCTACGTACTTACGTAACCAGGCCGTGTTTTGGGCCCAATTAACTGTGTTACCACGGTGGGGCCGGGGCTTTGAAGGGTAGATGGATTTTTGTCTGCTCTTGCTGTTTAACAACATCCTAGTGTTTGGCAAAGATTTAATTTTGGTTTTAATTCTTGGTTTACCAGAGCATTGCAGAATAGCCTGTAGAGACGCATCATCTTTAGAACATTGGTCTAGCTTGCTTGTTAAATTTACAGTGACTTTTTCTAAATAAAAATCATTGCTAGCAAATCAACACCCATTAGTAGGAACAGAAAACTTTGTTAACAGCTCAGTGTGATGTATTTTGTGGTTAATTTCTAGGATGCTTCTCCTGTGCTCTTGCTTTAGGAGAAAGACCTCCTAATGGCTTTGCCCCTCACAGGGGAAATACTTCATAGATTCATTTATGAGTTGTCTTCACAATATTAGACATGAGTAGAGATTTTTTTTTTTTTTTCAGTTATGAAGCTTGTGGTGTGCAAAAAAAAATACAGCCGTCTGTCATTTAAGTAGCAGATTTATGCTTATGTCATATGTTGCTGAAATCTTCTCTGCATGCTCAAAATTTGAGTTCAGGCCTTTCAGTTGAATAGTACACATTGTGCGATTTCTGTTAATTAAATGATACTACCTCTTCTGAAGAGAACTGAAACATAAGGACACTTCAGATTTTCCTTATTCAGCAAGAAGTGCTATTAAAAGTTGATTAAAGGACTTAGATTTCTGGTATCTGTATCAGAAGTCTGCACATTCATGTTTTGGTAGAGTACATACTATGTGTTTGAGGTTTGTGGGCAAACTTCTGTGGTTGCTGCTGTCCTGCTTTTAATTTTTGTTCTGCTCAGCAAATAAAGTTTCTCTATTTGCAGATGATCGTTGTTTCCCCTCTAGAAGAAGTGGGCAAACCAGTTAGGAGCAGGAAGCAAAGAGCATAGCAACAGCGATGGATGAACAAGCCCTTTTAGGGCTAAACCCAAATGCTGATGCGGACTTCAGACAAAGAGTATGTAATTAACTTGTGTATCTCTCCAATAACTGGGGGTGATGTCTCAGTGTAAAGTCACGTATTTTCTTGGGGGGAGGATTGGGGGACTTGTGTTTGGGGTTTTCCTGGTTAATACAAGTGGTTCATGGTGGCAAGTACGAAGTCATGTCGCAAGCACGTGAGCTGGAGTTCGTGTCCCCATGTGACATGCATAGAATTTGTCTTTCTGTGATCTGACTTTTTCAGTCCTTTCAATTCTTTGTGCTTGTCGCTCAGCTCCTTGTGCAGGTTATCGTAGAATGAATACCAGCCACTGAAAACAATTAGTTGATTGCAATTGCCGTTTTAATTTTTAGATGTGTGGTTTTGTATTTTAGCAAATTACCTACTTTTAATGTGTTTTAATGCAGTGTGTGGTTTTTGAAGCTAAAAATATAGTTTTATGCAGACTAGGATTGCTGAGCAGCATGTTAAATAGGTTGGTTTGGGGTATTTGTCCTTTTTGAAAGGATGGCTCTAGCTAATCTATAATGTTCTGTTAGTGGAATATTACTGTAAAATTCGAAGCTTACAGATTTATCAACTTTTAACTCTCCAGCTTGCCTAATCTTGAAATATTTTGTAGTAAGACATAACATATAAAGGAAGTGTCAATTTCTAAAACTGTTCAGCATAAGAAAATTACCACTCCTACCTACAGAAAGTAAATTCTTGTTTTTAAAAGTTACTTCAAGTCACTGAGTAGTTACTTTGGGAAATTACTTTGGGAAATGGAAACAATTGTGTACTAATGCAAAAGACAAAAAAGGCCCAAAAAATCCCTTGAAATACATGCATTCGTAAAATTGAAATGTTGTTGTTAATCTATTTCAAAAGTTATTTTCCTGCTTTGTATAACAGACCACAGTGAATCTTAAAGCAATTAGATCAAGTTAATTGTTGTCAAATGCTATTTATAAGTTTTGATAAGCAACTTGATTATCTAGAATTTGGTAGAAGTTTCTTCCAGTCTCTGCAATAGATTCATAAATTGACAGTTCTCAGGCAATCAGTGTTTGAATGATTCTTGAGCTTGAAATGTTGAATACAGCCAAAGTGGTGCAACAAAAAATATTTTCAGTAAAAAATCTAAATCACTTTCTCTTTAGAATTTGTGGAAGGAATTTTAACTTGTATCCAGATACTATTCGGAGTGTTTTTTTGTTGAAGGAGAGCTATTTAAATGTGAGTCTTAAGTGTGAATGAGATGTCTTGCTGTGTAGTTTGTTCTTTTTTTAAATGAAACTTGTTTGGATGTTTGCAGGCGCTAGCCTACTTTGAGCAGCTGAAGATATCTCAGGATGCTTGGCAAGTCTGTGCAGAAGCGTTAGCTCAGAGTATATACAGGTAACATAGAGCAGAATCACTGCTGATTTTCATTAGTAGTATGTTTGGGACTGGTTTTAGCCCTACAACACAATAGGCAAACTATAAATTGCTGAAATTTCATATGGTCTTCATACTATTTTTAGTATCGTAGTTGATCTGTGGCTTCCGCATAATGTCTTTCAAGGAAGAGCAATGTATAAATAATAAAACTTCATATTGATCTAGTAGCTTAAAGGCTACTGCCTTAGGAAATCTGGGGAAAAAGAATGAGTTCTAGTGCTAGGAGAGAAGTGCTGAAAATTTCCCTTTGTGAGACTGTGGGCTTTATGTGTAGTTACCTCAAGTAATTCCTTGCCCCTATTCTATGGAGTAGGCCATCCCATTTTTCAAGACGTAAAGAGTGTGTAGTCACCACAATTTTTTGCACAAACTTGTGTATTTAGATGTCAAATAGTAGGATGTTGCTGTATCACAGAATAATTCATGTTGGAAGGAAACGGAGGGATGTGCATCTCATGAATTAACAACAGTGACTTGTAGTGAATGCTTTTTTGTAAATGATTTGTCAAAACTTCTGACTCCAACAGAGCACAGTAATTGACAAAACCACACAAGATTTGAAATCAGAATTTTATAATCTTTACCAAAATACATTATAGTAGTTGTAATTTTTAGATAATAAGATTAAAAAACTTGTGTAGATTATATAGCACATGGAATGCCCCTTCCTAATCTATACCTCAGTTTTTTAGCTTTGCCCTTTAAGACACAATGTAGAACTGGCACTTAGTATACTAACAGACGTATTGAAGCCTGGCAGAGTTTTATAACGGCAGGATACAATAGGTATTGTAGTTTTGTATGCTCAGTACTGAAAAGGAAGCATAACAAGCTGGTGGCTATAGAAAAAAAAGATTGTAATATCAAACGTAAATATTAGCTTTAACAGTTGCTCACTTTTACCATAGGAACTGCTCAAGTATTTGGTGGGGTTTTTTTATTATTTGAAGTAATAGTAGTAGCATTTTTTTTTTCTGGTGCACAGTAATTCATCGCTTGTCAAAGGGATGACCTGTTTGTAGTATTAGAGGAATTTTTTTCTTCCCAGAGGAGTGTACCATATTGCCACCAGTAATGGAATTTTCTTTTCTTTTCTAGTGATGATCACATCAAGTTCTTTTGCTTTCAAGTTCTGGAACATCAAATTAAGTTCAAGTGAGTAATCTTTCTCGATATCAGCCATGTACATCCATTTAATTTTGCCTTTTTATTCTACTTGCAAAGAAACTTAAAATGGTATGTCATTTGTGTTGTTGATGAGGTGGCTTTAATCTGGTCCAGAGGACTTTCCTCTATTTCCTCATGTTTTTCTGGGAGAGGTGTAGTTGGGTTTTGAGCAACATGCTCTACTCAGCTAGTCCAAGATCCGTGTATGGCCCCACACAGTCTGAGTTACCAAGGAGTGCTTGAAACCAAGTTAGCTGTTCCTTTGTGGAGATGCAAGCCTTGCTCTGTACTCTCACCGAGTTTTGCAGAAAAAGAGTCCTGCAAGCAGCAGCCTTGCTCAGTACAGAGTCCTGGACTTCATACAAAGCCCTATTCATTCAATAACCATGGCAGAGACATTAAGAGAAAGGAGTCTTTTCACAGAGTGGTGTTTTCATAGAATCATTAATTTCAGGAAAAACTACTTAGAAATAATATAAGCTTCATTGCATGGAACTGGTTGGTTGGTTTGTTTGTTTTTTCACACTTCCAGCTCCCTTGGTCTGGACATGAACATCATAGTAGAGGTGTCTGCCTCTTGGATTATTGTGACTGGTTGCAATACACTGAACTTGTGGGTCAGGCTTTAGACAGGAATAAAATCTGTGTCCAACTTTCACAATAATGTGTCAGAGCAAAAAGGAAAAACTTCACTTTCTATGATTTTATTTATGTGATTTTACCTCATTGTCCATATTCTGCCTCTTTCACTCCTGTCGTCTGCTTCCTGCAGTATGTCTTCTCATGTTTTCCTGCTTCTTATTTCCTTTGAGCATATTCATTGGAGTTGCTTTTTTCTTCTCCTTAATGAATAGTTACTTGTGACAGGAGTGCTGGGGTCACGTTTGGCAGTCTTAACTGTTAAGTAATGTACCAAACTTATAGCCAGCTCAATAGCAAGGAGAATGTTCTCAGCTTAGCTAGTCCTTGGAAGGAACGTTTGTGGGTAGTATTTGAGGTGGACTGGGTATAATGTAAAATTTTGCCAAGACTATATGCATGATGTAATGTATAATTACTTGTTTGCTTTTCTTCTTTAGATGCATGTCTGATAATAAATATACTGTAGGTCAGATCAGTGAAGGGCTTCCTTGTGCTCACTATTGACAGTCTTCAACATATAGTAAACAAGCTTGAGCATACACAGATGTCTCTGCCTTCTCCTCATGGCTTATGGTCAACAGTGTATTTTTATCAGAGTCTTAGGTCCTGTCCCCAATAGAGCAGCCTCCCTACAAAATTTCAAGCTCTTACTCAAATACAGGAGGCAGTAGTGCCTCAAAATGTAATCTATACATGTTTTTCCTTATCTTCATATCTTTGATTCACAATTTTAATATACAGATAGCTGTGTGAATTGCTTTTCTAGGAACCTTTATTTTACATTAATGTGCAGTATTATGTGCAATACTAGAAGTTTTTTCCTTACTGAATGTTGTGCTTGTCATGAAACAGTTGTATTTTGATCTCATGTTTTGTTTCAGATACTCTGAACTTACTGAAGTCCAGCAGCAGCTAATTAGGGAAACACTCATAACATGGCTCCAAGCACAGGTAAGTATGTCCCTTCAGAGCAGTTTCACGTCGTGGGTTATCAGTAAGCTGACATAAGGCATTCAGTGTGGAGTAAATGTTTGATCTGGCATCTGAGTTTAAAGATGGCTTCCTGAAGATCATGGTATCTGATGGTGAAAAGCTCTTAACATGCTAATCTTTATTAAAAGTTATTTAAATCAAATGTTGTAAAGATGTCTGTGCTTGAACTTACTACTAAGCATGGAAGTCTTACATCAGATAAAAACTGTGGCTTAATCAGTTGTGTGTGAAATCAGGAATGTTAAAAATTTCCCTTTGGAAAGATACAATCCAGATTCCTCATGTTCCCGAGTATCTGGAGGAGGAGCAGCAATTCCGTTTTTAAGACCCTCCTGGCCTAACTCCCGTCTACGTAGAATAGTAGCAGATGTTTACCAATGAACAGCATCACTCCTCTTGTTAGTACCATGGCAGAGTTTGGCTACTCAGTTTCTTGTGGGATTAATTACAGTAGCTGAACATGTATCAGTTGGAGCCAGGAGTCTGTGATCAGCAGAAGCATCAAGTGGACTGATAACAGTCTCTGCCTGTACCTGCCGTTATCGTTCCGCTTCTGCACTGGACATTAACAGTGGCTTTGGTGGTAGGAAGCTTCACAGTAGGAAATGGAATATAATAGAGCTTGGAAAAAAGAACAGATCATTGTGAAATGGGTTAAATTGCTATTAATTTCTCTTTGTGGCAAGCTGTTCCATTTAGGAGGATCTGATAGAAAAGGGGAAGGAGAGAGAGGGATGGAGATTGGTAATGATAGATCTGTTTTCTTTTTATTCCCCCCTCCTCCAATGATCTTGGACTTACAGACTTCATTTACTCTTCTTAAAGCTAACAGCTAATGTAGGCAGAAACTAGCTCCAAGAGGACTGTAACTTATTTTCTGGAAGTTCTTGTTTACTCCTTTCACCAAATTGACAAATTAGCTTTTAGACTTTGAATAGTACACTTGATGTCTTAGTACTGAATCAAAGGCTTAGGCCTGTATCACCCAGAGAGAATGTTTTCTCTGCTTTATTACAGTTTAGCTGAGTTTTCTTTAAAATCCTTGGCAAGGTAAGGCTTTTTATTGATCTCTGCCAGGAACAGAGAGAGCACATTCATTGCTGTACAGAGATCAACAAGCAGATAGGATTCTTCTCTAATTTAGTAAAAATATACAAATAAAATATCTTGTTTCTACCAGATGGTGAATCCCCAGCCTGAGAAGACTTTTATTCGCAACAAAGCGGCACAAGTCTTTGCATTGCTTTTTGTTACTGAATATCTCACAAAGTGGCCCAAGTTTTTTTTTGATATCCTATCAGTAGTTGACCTTAATCCACGAGGTGTGGATATGTATCTCAGAATCCTGATGGCTGTTGATGCTGAACTGGTAGACCGGGATGTTGTTCACACATCAGAGGCAAGTTATTCTTTTGCATTAACATTCGTTTTAAATTTCCTAGAAGTTCTCTTACTTTAATTAGAGCAGACTTACAGGAAAAAAAAAACATCATCTCTGTCGCAGCTCTACTGAAGAGACATTAGGTGTTTTAGATCCAAAAGCCATATGTTGCTTAACGCTTTTTGTGATTTCATACTTTTCAGTTAATGTATTTTTTCCTTGAAGAGCCAGCAAACAAAAACTAATGGACAGAGTTAGCCAATTTAATGTTAGACTGAGTCATTTTAAAATGTTGATTTCTTCTAGTGCCTGTTTTAAGACATACTAACATCAAAAATCCATTTAATGATCTAGAGGACTTTTCGTCTTTGCCTTCCTTCAGTATTTGGGCATTGTGGTAGGAAGAAAAAAGCAAAAACTAGAGTGTTTTTGTTTTATTTCTTGCAACAAAAAAGAATATACTTTCTTTGGGTTTCTGATTTGAGTTCTTTATCTTGCTAGGGCAAGTGTCTGGTAGTGGATACAAAAATGCTATTAACTTGACAAGATGCTAATCAGTGACAAGACTGCTTTATCCTTTTTCTGTATTAATAGGAGGCTCGTAGAAACACCTTATTAAAAGATACTATGAGGGAACAGTGCATTCCAAGTTTGGTGGAATCATGGTACCAAATCTTACAGAACTATCAATATAATAATTCAGAGTTGACATGCCAGTGCCTTGAAGTAGTTGGAGCTTACGTATCCTGGATAGATTTGAGCCTGATAGCAAATGAAAGGTAAGGGTGTTTTGATGGAATATGTTTGCAACAAAACCTTGGTGATGTGCTGACAGAATTAAAACTAATTTTTGAAAAGGACTTTCATTACATATAAATCTTTGGATGTTTTGAGTTTTTAGTAGTGTGCTGGGCTTGGCAAGCCAAGTTGATATAATGGCCAAAATGGACGCTACACAATTTGCTGCATTCTCCTTAAAATGTATAAAATGCTGGGTTTAGTCAGTACAAGAAACTTTAATACTGTCTTATAAAAAGAAACCACTGTAAATATGCACACAAATAATATATGCTCCTGTACGATGCTATTATGTACATATAAAAATAAACTTTCTTTTTCTCTCCAGGTTTATAAATATGCTGCTAGGTCACATGTCTGTGGAAGTTCTCCGGGAAGAGGCTTGTGATTGTTTGTTTGAAATTGTAAATAAGGGAATGGACCCAATTGATAAAACAAAATTGGTTGAGTCTTTATGTCAAGTATTGCAGTCTGCTGGCCTCTTCAGTATTGATCAGGTCTGTATACTGACTTTTACAATAGCAATGTGTGATAGGTTTCTGACAGTTCTTAAAAAGTAAATGAACAGAAAACTATAAAACTAAGACCACAGATTAGGGAGATTTAGTTGTGTTTCTGCATCAGAGCTAAACACTTCTTAGAGTTTTTTTCAAATATTAACAGCTTGTTATTAATATTCCTTATTCACTTAAAAAACACTGCATTTTTTTTGTCCTCAGCTTGACTGTCTTGTATTAGAAGCAAGGTATTCTATAATTTGTCTTCTTCTCCAAAAGCATGTTGTGCTTACTCTTAATGCTGCTTCTGTATTTCCTTGCCTTGAATCTTCTCTTCTGAATGATGCCATAATAGGTTTTATAGGTTTTTTAGCCAAGGTTGCCTTTTTTTTTTTTTATCAGCTGTGAATAATTAGGTAGGGGAAAGAGCTTTCTTAAAGGCACGTATGCTGTTTGCCGGTCTGCACTGTCAGGTGTGAGGCTTGAAGTTCTGGCCTATAAGCTGGAAAGATACACCTACTATACAAACACTCATTCCCTGGCAGTGACAGTGTTTGAGGGCAGCTGTTTGCTCCCTGCCATGGGGGAAAAAGAGAAACCAGTCCTTACGAAGCTGTAGTCCTCAGATTGCAGGGCAGTTATCTCTTCATTTTGAAGCCTTTGTCAAATTTGCACTCCTAATGAAATGCAGAAGATGCACCTTCATCAATTCTGGAGGTGTTCCTCTAACAATCTTACCTCAGTCTTTCTGAGGAGGACTTGTTACTCTTCTGCTTTTGTAGAGTTGTGGCAGGGAACAAAGCATCTGTTTGGAGTGACAGGTCTAGGGGAATTTAGTCCTGATCAATGTAGTTCTGCAAAAGTAAGTTGTACATATTTAATATTAACTCAGTCTTACAGGTGGAACTGGAAGTTACTCATTATCAGTATTTCTAAAGTGACCTACAGCTGTTAACTCTTTTGAAGTTTTCCTATTAAAATATTTTGCATTTTATACAGCTTAAAATATATGGTAGGTACATGCTGCTGCTTTTGTTTTGAACTTGCTTCTTTTTGTAAGGTAAAATGAGAAATAAACTAAGCTCAAGAGAGGAAGCGAGCTACTGTTGTATAATAGAAGACAGCCCAATCTGGCATTGCTTTAATTTTTCTGTACATTCCACAGGGAAAATGAAGCAGGCAATTGTACTTTCCATCTGGGAGACAAATGTTGGTTTTACTTCTTCTGCATACTAGATGTGGGTGGTCCAGTCTGTAAGCTCATGACATGTAAATGGGAGCTCTGCTGGTATTCTTAATCAGACATCTTTTCTTGCAGGAAGATGATGTGGATTTTCTGGCCAGATTTTCTAAACTGGTCAATGGGATGGGGCAAGCATTAATAGCTAGTTGGACTAAACTGATAAAAAGTGGTGACATGGAGAGTGCTCAAGACACATTGCAAGCCATTGAAGCAAAAGTGGCCCTAATGTTGCAACTGCTAATCCACGAAGATGACGACATCTCATCTAACATCATTGGCTTCTGTTACGACTACCTTCACATCTTGAAACAAGTAAATATCTCTGGCTTCAATATAACTTTGCTTTGATTTAGTTTGATTTTTTTTTAGGAATATTTGAATCTTATACTGTGTGTGAGCTGACTTGCCAAATAGCGTGGTTTTTTACTAATTAGCATTCAGTATCTTTAATGTCTATGGTCATGCTGTTTCTATAGTGATGTTTTAGAAATCTGAAGGAACTGGGTTGAATCTTGTGTTAAGTGGAAAGAGGGCTTGCAGATCATATGGCTGTTAAAAAAGCAAACCTATGTCTTTCTGCTGGACGGTAATAAAAGGGTTAGTATAAAAAAAATAACTCCTGAAATTTATTTTACAGCTTTCTGCACTTTCAGACCAACAAAAAGCTAATGTAGAGGTAAGTGTTTTCTTTTCACTGGAGATTCTTTTTTCAAGAATGTATGTCAAATCTTCCATTTTACTGATACAAATCATATTTTAACTATACGTCTTAAAACGTGACAATAATTAAAAGGGAAGATTTAAAAGTAAGGATAGTATGTTCCATCTTCTGCTAAGTAACTACAGCTGTTTCTTTAAAGAATAAACATATATTGAATTGGATACACAGATGAAAGCTGTTTTAGAGCTGGTCTTCCCAAGCAACCCTTAAGCATATGTTGATATGCTCATGTATGGTCTATACTGTTGATAGGATGTTCCCAAATCAAGATACAAGAGGAGGTTGGTGTTTTTTTTTTTATCCTGAAGCTTTGTGTTTTTATTAAAACCTGCCCTAATTCCAAAGGGTTGGAAGAAATATAGAATGTGTTGCCACAAAACTCAACCCTTGATAGTGTCATAAGTTATGAGAGAAGCTGCAATTCAAGTACAACAGTTGTACTTAATGCTTAACATGAAACTGCTTATTCTATGTTAAACTGTACATGAACTTTAAGTTTAATAAAAGTTTCTTATCCAGTTTTGGCGGTAGTAAACTTGTTTGGTTTTTTTACAGCACAGTCCTTTTAAATTTATTTTTTTCCCCCCCATGACCCTTCTGCACCAATGTGGATGTACTAATTTAGGTGTTGAACTGGTTAGATTGGTGCAGTTATTTTGTAAGTTCATACAGCTGACAGCTGAGATTCCTTTTCATTTACAAAGAAAACTGAACTCTATACCTGTTCTAACATGACAAGTTGAATTTGGATAACTGTGGTCTAGAATATTGTGGTCTGGTTTTGTCTAATGTCTGTTTAACTTGGGTTAGGTAACACCATAAGAGAAGTTTGATAACATCACTGAATCTTTTTGTTACTATGTCTCTTTTGTTCCTATAACTGGATCAAACCAAATTACTGCAGTGCACCTAAGATACTTAAAATTTGAATTTTTTACTGTTCCAAAATCTGCTGTTTTGTTAAACTTACTTTTATACTGAAGAACTTTATTAGAATTATTTCTCAATTTTACTGAGTGCTGATTGAGGTTTTGTGTTAAACTGAGAAGGGATCGTATCAGTCTCTCTTCTTTTGTCCACCTTATAATAAGGAAGCATTTGGAAATAGTCTGAATCTTATTGTTGTCTGTCTTCATTGTGTGCTTAGCAGTATTCCTTTTAAAGTTTTGCACCTAGGAAGTTCTGACTTTCAGCTTGTTCATTAGGAAAAAAAGGTGTTCTTGTTTATTGTGCCTTTGAAATCACAAAGGTTTTTCTCATCAGTAGGATCACATTCTTAATTCTTAAAATGGCAGGTGTTTCTAAGAATTTTTGACTACAAGCATGTTGCATTGCTGTTTTGCAATTATTTTAATTCTTTAATATCACTTCTTAGAGAGGAGCAGAGGCTTCTCATAGATGATGCTGATGCTTGGTGTCGATAGAAAGCCTGATCACATTCTTGCTGTTTGACCATGTTCTTCCTCAAATTATTTAAAAATGTCTGTTTCTGCAAGATCACCAAGAATTTCACCTCTGTTTAATTCACTGGTCCACTTGGGTGTTAAAGAACTTCAGGTTTTGCACTTAAAATGAAAAATATGTAATTGTGATTGATTTGTCAAGTGGTGGTGGTGTTGTTTAAATATTTACGTTGTCCCCTTGATTATTGTTTATCTGAAATTTATGACTATCCACCTTCAGAACCTCCAGTACTGGAAGAGAATTGCAAAATGCTCATCAAGTTCTTGCTGATGTTATCAGCATTTTCATTTGCTACAGTTACAATAAAAGCTGTTGGCTGCCTAATGTAACCAAAATGGAGAAGGGGGGGAAAAAAGGCATGAGCTTGTTTATTCACCTGGTATTAGGGATGAGATTATCTGTAATGCTGATCAAATACCTGTTATAATTCTACACAGTCATCTCCAATATTCAGTCAGCCATTCCTTGTAATAGATAGATGGATATGTCCTGCCCCATTACTTGTTGCTACTTAATATTTTCTTGGACTTCTAACACTTTATTGTTCTCATAGATATAAAAACAGTGTGCCTCTGATTTGGTTTTAATGGTTCAGAATAGCTTTCTGTCCGTTTGGAATATTTCGATTTAATACATGTTTTTGTAGGTTCCCCAGAATAAACTAATGTACAAATTGAAATAGAATAGATTTTTAAATGGTTGTTTTAGCTAACTGTGTGTGCCAGTCTAATTTCTATCCAACCTGGAAAGCAAGAATGGAGTATTGAGTACTCCATGTATTTTAAACACTAAATCTGAGTTCCAAAACCCTGCATTAGTAAATGCTTAGTAAGAGCAAAGTGATACATTTGGAGATTGAGACTTCAGTAGAAAAGAGATCAAGTCTTTATTGCTGTGTTGGGACTTAGCAACAATCCTTACTAAGGTGAAATTGCACATCACTCCCTTAACTGATCTAACAGCTCACTGCTGCTGAAAAGAGGTGGGTTTGGGTTTCTTACTCTTGTTTGCTGCTCCTGGCTCTTACTCTTGGATTCTTTGCTGAACGAATTCAGCTTGTTAACCTGTCTGAAAAAAAAAAAAAACTTTCAAGGATGTTACAGCTGAGTTGACCCACACCTTTAAAATAGGACTTTGGACAACCTGTTTGGCTTCCTCACCGTAACTGTTGTTTCCAGTGTGAACTGAACAGCACAGATTGCAATCAGAAAACAAAACCAGATAATACTGTCAAACACTGAGAGCTCTAAGTCATCTGTGCTGTGTATCTGGAGTGGCATCTGTGTATTGTTTGGATGTAATCTGTTTTAATTTGGACTGTTACTTGTGCTAAACTTCGGAAAATGATAATTCAAATGGAATTTAAAATACTTGTAAACACTTAGTACTTGCTGTAATGTTTCCTTAACTGTAGGATTTTAATTGTCACTTCTTATCACTTGTCTGCTTCTATGCTTACAGTTCTGTTTTTCGTAGGCAATCATGTTGGCTGTTATGAAGAAGTTGACATACGATGAAGAATATAATTTTGAAAATGAGGTATTGTATTATATAAATGAACACACAAATGCAGCTTAAATTACATGTAGTAAAACTTCCTCGTGCTTTTAAAGTCCATAATTTTTGTAGATTTAAGGACTTGAAGGTAGGAAGCAAAGGTCTGTAGGCTGAATTTTTTTTTTTTTTCTTATGTGGAAAGCTTTTTTTTTTTTTTTTTAACCTCTGAACATGTCAGCATAGGACGAAACAGCGTAGTAAAGGGATATCCAAGCCAGCTCAGTTAACAGAATCATTCTGGCTGCATTTGTGCAGAACTATTCCTAGGCAAGTACAGCTGAGCTGTTCGCTGACTTGTTCAGTGTGAGATTGTATGTTTCACAAAATCCCTTCTCTTTCAAAAATATTTGAGAAACATTGTGTAATGAAACTTTTTAAGAGATGCTACAAACTAGCGAAACATGGGTTTGATGG
>NW_008585781.1:379-6188 GCF_000691845.1 Merops nubicus | reverse complement strand
TTGTGACTCATCTTCAAAGACCCAGTCCCTTAACAGATGTTCAAGTTCGTGGTCATTAGGCTTCATTTAAACTTGTACCAAAGCATCACCTACCATGTGATTGCTGTAGCTTCAGTTGTAGACAGGTGTTGCTCATGAATGTTTTCTTTACCTGTAACAGTTTGATAACAGGGCAATAAAAAAACTTCAGCCCTGGGGTTGTGTTTATGCTCTCTTGTTGTCATTAGTGGGGACTGCCAGTAGGGGTTTAAGTGCAATAATGGAGCCAGCAAATATGGTTAATGCTAAGTGTATGTATAACACTGTGCAGGACCTGTGTAGCTTGGTGCTACGGTAGTATATATATGGCTAATTGCTTTGTCTGGTCTAGGAGTTGAGTTTACAAATGTCTTCATGTATTTGGTATTACAGAGGATGTGGAGGAACCTTTGTACAGTTCATCTGGCTAGCATGTCAAATCTAAAACCGCTGTGGCTGTGAACTGGGTGGTGTTGTAGCACTTGGTGAAATGAGGCAGGGCCAGGGGTCCCTGTGCACTGACCAAATGCACCTTGATACAGACAGTAGCTTTGCCTTTTCAGGTAAACAAACAAGGCTGGGACTGACTTTGAATCTTCTTGATCAGTTAAGGCAAAAGGAGTAAGACTAGATTCCTGTGTCAGTTGAATACTTTGGTGCTTAATCTTCCATTCTCATGCTTTTTTTCCTAGGAAATCAGTTCTATCCTAAAGGAGCTCAGGAGAGTTCAAAAACAGCTTGAAGGTTGGTCATTTAAAATGTTCTTTTTGTCCTTCAAATGCCAGTAAGTTGCACAAAATAAAATAATGTAGTTTGATTTGCCAGAATGCAGTTCAGTTTGTTAGCCCAGTGCTCTCTGGTGAGTACATACGGAATGAACAGTAGATTTATCTTGTGCTGCCAACTTTTAAGAAAATTGTTGAGTTTTGAAATGTGAAAGCTGTTTCTGTGGAAATGCTTTGTTTGTGGTAATTAGCACGTTCCCATAAGATGAATGGGCAAAGGTCTGTTCTGCTGAAATAATATTTAGCAGGTCTTTCAGCCAATAAGCTGTGCTATGCTTTTTGGACTTGAATTTTGCACATAGAGCTCTGTGCAATAGGCTCATAGAATCGTTAAGGTTGGAAAGGCCTCTAAGATAATCAAGTCTAACCATCAATCCAACACTACCATGACCACTAAACCATGTCCCAAAGTACCATGTCTACATGTTTTTTGAATGCATCCAGGGGTGGAGACTCCACCACCTCCCTGGGCAGCCTGTTCCAATGCCTCAGCACTCTTTCAGGAAAGAAATTCTTCCTAATATCCCATCTAACCCTCCCCTGCTGCAACTTAAGCCCATTTCTATGAGCTTAATAAAGACATATAAAAATAGAGGTGTCATTTTGGGCTCCTGCTAAAAGTTACCATTTGGCTCCTGTAGTTTGACTTTTCCAATTTAACCAGAAAGTTGAGTTAATTTCAGTTTGGAGAGTTTTTTTTCTACCTATAGTTCTAGGCATCAGCTTTCTGGTTAGAAAATCTGTTGCTAACATATCTCTGTATGTCTCTTTTTTCCCTCCCAGTCATAAATGCTATCATTGATCCTACTGGAAACCTGGATGTAGTTGCCAGTAACAAAGCATCTGCTGCTGCTAAACAATCTACAGCCACTAAAGTCAGGACTGCTAACACTTCTGGGTCCACGCTGGAGACTTTGTCCCCAGCACAGATGAGAAACTACACACAGAAATCGAACTGTGGGTCTCCTAGCTTACAAGAGTCAAATTTCATTCCAGACGGAGAGAAATATGTGATCTGATACAATATTTTGTACTGCTATCCTGTTGTAATCTACTGTTGCATTAGTGTTGTGTGTGAGTGGTTTGTGGACAGTTTGTGTGGAGCAGTTGTCTAGATTGCTAACACGTTGCACAAAAAAAGGTAATCTATGCTGTGAGGGTGAATGGAAAGTCTGTGTATGCCTTTTAAACAAGATGAGCACTGTGGAGCAGCACATACTCGGCATAGAGGCAAACTGATTTTTAGAAAATTACTCATTCTTCCAGTGTGCCATAAGAAAACAGGCTCTGCATGCACTCCAGTTCAGTACTGCCGAAGCTAAACTGTTCCTGCATTGGCCTGTTTACAATTATTTCATTGTAATGAGGCGCAGTTTAAAAAAAGCCTTTTTTTGGTACTATTATTTGTTGGTTTGTTTTTTTTTTTTTTAACATGTACAAGTGAAGCATTACAGCTCTGTTGGCATCAATGTGCAAATCCAACAGAATGATCGTGCAATATCACGGGTTTCTAGGAGAAACTCTTACTACAGTTGTGTAAGAAGGTCCTTTTCAGTGCTCATAAAAAGGTAACCATGCTGAAGTTGTGCATCCTGTTTTTTCAGTCCAAATACCAAAACAAGACAGAATAAACCCTTAGTTTTTCTCTTGGGAAAATGTAAAGATTAATGATGGTATGAATGTAAGGACTACTGATACAGTTACTATTTTTGAAGATGTTTTGGGCCCAAAGTTTGGGGTAGGTACAAAAAGTCAGATTTTACAGTTCAGCTCACCAAATTTTCATTGTTTTGGTACAAATGCTGTCTTTAAGCTGCTGGTTTTTTTTTTTTAATATACAGTCTTTTTCACAATGAGCTACAAATGCTCTTGGCTGGGCCAAAGACCAAGATGTTTGTGATTCACTAAGTGGTAAGGAAAGCATCTCTTCCAGTGGCTCATGTAATAAACTTAATTGCACAGTTGCTGTGAACCAGTGTTCACTTGACAGCACTGAAAATATAATGGCTTAAATGTAGCTCCACCTTTATGGCTAGCTCTGTTATGAGTTTCTTCTCAGTACAACAGTGCTTGAAGACCACCGTTCTGTGGTATTCTTCAAAAACTATTCAACAGTGTCAAGCCCTTGGTACATTTTGGATTTTTGTCTGGATCTTATTTTTGGTCTGTTGTTGTAATCTTAAAAACATTAAGGATTATGTGCAGTTGCACTGAGCAATTTCTTGTTTAAAAAAAGTAGGTTTTTTTTTTGTGTTCTGTCTTTCAGTTAAACTGCAAAACACTAAGCAATTTTTGTGTTGTTTTTAAGGGGATCTCTTTCAGATGTGTTTGCTCCCAGTTTTTTCTGTCTTCTATCAATTCCTTTTTCATTCTTCCTGGTCAATAAACAGTAATCAGGTGAAGAAATTCTTTTGTAGCTGTGGAAGATAAGTTTGCTGGGAAAGGTGAGCAGATGAGTTCCACTTTGCCCTCATACAGTGTGTAGTTTAACCAGTGAAAATGGTTTCCCAAGCTTGGCTGCTTCTTGTGTGCTGGCTTTATATTTTGGGGTGGGTAGTGGATTCCTTAGTTAGCTTCTGTAGTTACCTGGGCTTTTCTGCTAGAGTGTTGTAGCAGTGGAAACCTGTTAAAATAATTTAAATAGGGACGCTCACAAAGTGTTTAATCTTACTAGTGAAGACTGTGATTGATTTCCTGGTGAAGCCAGTGGGAGTTTTCTATCAATTTCACCAGAAGCAGGATTGGTCCCAAAATGGGAGTATGCCAACAGACCATTAGTTTCTTTTGAGTGTGCAAGATGCTGGCTGGTAAACAATAGGTGCAAATATCCTTCCAAGATTTCCACTAGGTTATAAGACTCATCTGCTTATATGGAGATGCTCTTCCGTGAAGAAATCTGCTGGTTTCCATGTAGAAGAATTTACCTTTGATGTTCTTCTGCCTGTAATATACGCACTATCTGATTGTGTTCATTGAGTTGTTTATTCTGATCTATCTTTTCTTGAAATACCTGACTGTGTCCTTGATAACTGTCATAAGTGGTGGTATCATTCCTGACATATGAGACACAATTCTTCAAGCCCTTCATGGCTAGGGTTTGAGCTGACCAGGTGCTACCCCAACTCACTAGGAGTTGGAGGACCTTCACAGATGAGGTGTTGCTGTTCGTTTCAGTTTTGCTGTAGAGACAACTGAATTACTCAGACACCTGACTTTTAGTATTGTTTGTTAACCTTGTTTCCACATGTTCATGGCTATGCTGCAGTGGATTTTGTTTCTCTACAACATGTCCTTGATGGAACTTCTGTTTACTTTCACTTGAAAAATTGATTGATTCTTTCATTCATGAACACATCAGGGATGGATTTCTTCCTTGGTTTCTCTTTTCTGAACTTGAGAGAGAACCCACAGACACCTTATATTAATTAAATCAACCTGCAAAATGTGGTACCTCTTCAAGTGACTAATAAGGACGCAACAATCGGTGTCCGCTTATAATTTGGAAATGTGTGTGTGTGAAGTGAAGGGAGGATGCACAGCTTGGTTTGTTTTGTGTCCTAACAAAATATTCATCCTTGGATCTTTGCATTTAAAACAGTTTTGCTAGTCAATGATGAAACGCAACATAATTTTCTTGTATTCACTGCTTCTAAATCCACTCCATTTGCACTTGTCTGCTCCAGATAAGCCAAAGAGCTAGCCACCTGATTAGACTCCTTCATTGATTGTTCGTTCTCACAAGCAGTACTGTATGCCCCCATGGCAACAGGCCTCTGTGTGGCTCAGCTGTGAACCCAACAGCTGTGGTAGTGGTGGATCTGGGTGGCCCAGGTTCAGTGCATGGGATGCCTGCTGGCTTCCATGAGCTACAATGGGCCTGGCGTTGAGCTTCGTAGGGGCGACGCAGGCCTTGTGGGTCACTCTCATACCATATTGCTGTCACGTGTTTTGTATCTGACTAAGGAAATGTAACAAAGGGTGGGATTTTCAAAGTCTTAGGGAAGCAAGTGCTCGGGTCATTTTGGGTCCCCGTATGCTTTGGGAGCCTGGCAGCCTTTCAAAATCCCAGCCCTCAGCTCTTCCACTATACTTGAAAACCATGTTCTCAGCTTGATGCTTTCAAATGTAAAAATCTGTTACTGTGTTCTGATGGTGTGAATGTAAATTCCTGCAAGAATGTGTACGAGCTTTGTGAGCAAGGACCCAAATGTATCTACAGTGCTGTCCTGTCATGGTCGCGCTCTAGGAGAAGAGAAGGCTGCATCATCTTTGAGTATTTTAGTAAAGGTACAACTAGTGGAATGTTTACATACAACCCGCAAAAAAAAAAAAAAGAGACAAGAAAAAAGACAAAAAAGAGTAAAGTATTTAAGTGCAAGAGGCTACTAGTTTTTTCTTGGTTTGCAGATCACCCTGGCTATTTTTGAAGTTCCATAAGTGTGTATAACTTTTGCAAAGACCGGGCAGAGCTCCCTGTTCACTTTCGATGTGCCCCGTGCTGAAGTGTGCCTATTTCACTCTCTGCTGTTATGCTGCTGATTCTGCTGTTCTGAGCTGTTCACTGGATCATTCCATTTGCATGCAACACAAATGCAAGCTGAGCTGTCTGAGAGTAAAGCTGAAACACGTTTGTATAACTTGAATTAATTAATGACTTTCTCTTTTCCACACCCTCTTGAAACGCTGTGTATAATTTTGATTTTTTTCTCCTGCCCTGATTTTTTTTTTTTTTCTGTGTGTTGGTTTGGTTTTTTTTTTAAATGGTAATTTATTTTTGTTTGGAATATAGGCAGTATCTGTACATTTTGTTTCAAGGTGATATTGTGGACATCTTTAAGAAAACCAAATTGTTATTTTATATAATTTTATCATAAAGTTGCTCTAATAAATCATTCTTTTATCATGTGACGATTCTGGGTTTCATGACTTAATTTTGAGGGGGACCATGTATTTGGTGGCCTAAATTTTTCAACTACCTGTTTACATTCATGTTAAGTACAGTGTGG
>NW_008585781.1:0-348 GCF_000691845.1 Merops nubicus | reverse complement strand
GGATAGAGTTGTCAGCATTTGAAGATTCATGGTGCAGTTGGATCCTTCCTGGTGACACCTATGGCTGGGGCAGATCCCCCTACAATAATACAGGGGTCTTCTTTCCCCAGCCCCCGTACATATAGGATTGAAGTCCCCAAGTCCCTATCACCTGAGAGTGGTCTTACTTCTCAGTATGGTATAGTGATATTTAATTTTTAGTCTGCTTTATTTCATAATTAACAACAGTATTTAATTCCAGCCTGGATATCAACATTCCCCAGGAGGTATGTGATTATAGAAAAAACATTATTAGACTCAAGTCTTTTTCTCTCACCTTTTATTTGTATATTTATATATATATATGAA
>NW_008585780.1:0-11928 GCF_000691845.1 Merops nubicus | reverse complement strand
TTCACCTCGCGCTCCCCCTCTCTCGCAGACGTGTCCGCTGCTGCTCCGCGTCTTCACCACCAACAATGGGCGGCACCACCGCATGGACGAGTTCTCCCGCGGCAACGTGCCCTCCAGCGAGCTGCAGATCTACACCTGGTGAGTGCGCGGGGCCTCGGGCACGGGAGCGAGCGGGGCCGGGCCGGGGGACCTTGCGCTCCTCTTAGCTGCGGGAGGGCGTTGGAGAGGCCTGCCTGCGAGCAGGACGCGGGGAAGCTGTTGTTTCGTTCCAACAGCCCCGTTTGTTTAGTAGAACCGGTAGCCCTGGAAGGGTCGAACCGCGGTGTAAGTGGTGCATGGGGTTAATTCAGAGCCTCTTGAGAGCAAGACAATGTGTTTCTTCTTCTACGGTCAGGTAATCGCGCTGTAGCAGCTGCTTTTGTTGCTTTGAGTTTTAGTTTGGAGAACTGCTGTGATCTGCATTGCAGATCAAGACATCTTAGCTTTTTTTTGTAGTATTTTGAAGACTGCTTTTGGAAGTGAACTACACAACTTTTTAAATCTTACTTTTCCTCCAAGGTGTCTGCTAGAGTTATAACTTGTATGGTTGAGTAAACCTATTTTTGTGGCTAGCAAAGCATGCAGTTCTAATTCACTTCTTAATGGGATTTATGGACTCAGTCCAGGCTGTTGATGGTGTCTGAGTTGTCTGCCATCTGCAGAAGTCAGAATGGGCATTGTCTGTCAACACACTGCTCCTTGGTTGCTGGAAGCTTGGAGTGAGTGTACAGTCTGTGTCATTACAGCTGCTTTAGTTGTGGGGATTGACTCCTTTTGTTTGCGAAATTCTAGAAAGGAGCTTTAGCCTTGGTCTGGTTGAAGGCTGGGAAAAGGAGTGCTGCCTGTTAGGACAGAAGTGGAGATCTTGATGGAAACAGAAAACTTTTTTTCTTTTGTTATATTTCCTCTTATAGTCAAGAAACTATTTTGACATGGATGTAAACTTAGGTGTGGAAATTTTTATACAGTTCATTAAATAAACACATTAACAAATTAAAAAAAGATCCCAGCCTTCCTTTATAAACAGTAACTCTTCTGAGAGACCCAGAAAAGTAAATGTTAAAACGTATGTGGAGGTGAGATTTGTCTTCATGTCCCAGCAGATTGGCAGCTAGTTAGAAGCTGTGTCTGCACGAGACTGTGTTGCACCTAGCACACAGTGAGTGGTGGATCCTCCCTGGTGTTATAATCAGTAACTAGAGGAACTTCTTGGCACTCCATTGTTACATCAAAACGTGTTGAGGGCAGTGTCATGTAGTCCATGAAATCAGAGGCTTGCTGTGTAGCTAAAACGTATGACCTTACTCATCTTCAGGTGTGGACAGGAAGTATGCAAAAGCTACAGCGTAACCAAATGTTTCCTTGCAGTATCTGGATTCCATCTTCAGTGGGTTTTGGGAAGCTTTTTTTATTGTTGTTGCTCTTGAGGACATGAACCACTTTGGTTTGTTTGCTTAATCTAGGATGGACGCAACTCTGAAAGAGCTCACCAGCCTGGTGAAAGAAGTTTACCCAGAAGCACGGAAGAAGGGCACACACTTCAATTTTGCCATTGTTTTCACAGACCTGAAGAGGCCGGGGTATAGGTGAATGGCATTTCTTCTCTGCAGTAATAGAAGGCTTCAGGCACTGGAGCAGCACGCTACTGGTCATCAACACTGGTCTTAAAGTTCAGAGCCCACTTACCAGATTTCTGAGTTTCCGGATAAGAGACTCCATTATGACCTCTGCAAACTCTGAATATTCCTTGGTGACCAGCGTTGCTAATATGGTCCCAAAGTGATGGATCTGTGTGCTTGGAGGCTTTGCTGGCTGTATGGGCAGCACCTCTGCTTTGAGGTGAAGGTTTGTTCGTAGCAATATGAGGCATGGGAGATGTTGTGTCTGAGAAGGTATTTGAGTTGTAGGGGTGATCTTGTTGCAGGCATCTGGCTTCCAGGATGTGTAGGCAACCAGTGGATGTATCGTGCTCTGAGATCTGTGGGGTCTTGTTCTGTGCCTGTATGGGAGGGGTGTGGGGTTCTCCAGTATTTAACAAGGTGGTAGGAGGTTCCTCTGCCCCATCAGGGAGAGGATTTGTTGCAGCTGGTGCTGGTTTGAGAGAGAAAAGCCCCAGCAGCCTGTGTACCCAGCTAGGTGCCGAGTGGAGCGCAGGGGGTGGTGCGGGAGGGAGGCCGCCGCCTGAGGGGGCTCCTGTTGTGGACCCCGCTGACTGACGCGCCTCTCCTCTCTGCGCGCAGGGTGAAGGAGATCGGCAGCACCATGTCGGGCAGGAAGGGCACGGACGATTCCATGACGCTGCAGTCGCAGAAGTTCCAGATAGGCGACTACCTGGACATCGCCATCACGCCCCCGAACCGTGCCCCGCCCCCGTCCAGCCGCATGAGACCCTACTGAACCCTCGCGCCGCTGGCGTGGCGGCTGCCCTTATTCCTACTTGCTGTTCTAAAGCAGGCATATTTTTTTGCTTTTGTTGCTAAGCAAGAACACCTGAAGACAAAGCTAAGTTAACTCTTAAACCTAAACTCTTAGTTTACTAGTTTAGAAGCAGCCCTTCTCTTTAGCAGCGCCACCATCCTGTCCCTGGCTGTTACAGCTTCAGCAGTAAGTCAGCGTGTCCGGTGTTCACCACTTCCAGAAAATCTGACCTGGAGGATTACAGGAGTTCTGTCTTGTTTGGAATAAAGATTGATGTTATTAATCTGTTGATAGTGTGGTGATGTTTGGGTTTTGTGGTGGGGTGGTTTGGTTTTTTTTTGTGTAAGGCTGCCTGTCCTGCAGGACAGTGAGGGGAGCTAGGGCAGATGGGGCTGCTCCATCTTGTGCAAAGCTAATGCCAATCCATGGATTGGGACTGGTCTTGGTACTGGAAGGCTGGTCGGTGTGGTGGACACTACTCTTTTGGAAGCAGATGATGTTGCCTGGTACCTTCTTAAGGAGTCAGAGAGAAGGGGTGACCATCTCCCAGCCAGCTGGTGCCACGCAGGAGGATAGGGCCTGTGGCTTCCCATAGCTCGGTGCTTGCCAGTTCCTTCTGTTGCTGCAGGGGGAGATCATGAGACACGCAGGTGCCTCTGGCCTGGCTGCAGCTGCCTGTGAGTGCCTCTGCCAGCTGGCTATGTGTCCAGCTGGTCTCTTGTTTTCTATGCGTTGTGCCCCTGTGTGCTGAGAGACAGACAAGGGCAGAAGTAGAAGCAGTAGCTGCTCCTTCAGCCCTTCACCATGGTGCTGCTGTGAGGACCCCCTGTATTGTAGGAGCTTGGTGGCTTGTGCATCACCAAGGTTAGGTTTGGTCAGGCTGGGATCCCTGCTGCTGGGTCACTACTATCAGATCAGCTGGCTGGTTTTTGGCATCTTGCAGGTCTGGGCAGACAGAGAAGTGAAGATGGCTGTGAAGTGGCCTCACCACAGGCCCCTACACTGCAGAATGAGTGAGTGAGTCCTGCAGTCACCAGTATGTAAGTACAGAACTGCACAGGCTCCCACCAAAGGTGAGGCTGGACCTGCCAGTAGAGGTGCACAGGAATATGGTGTCCTGTTTTTTGCTTTTACTGTGTTTAATTCTCAAAATTAAACATAGTTGCTATATGAAGCAACGGCAGCAAAAGCCTGTGTCTCTGACTCAGCTGCTCTGGGAGGTGCTTGGCTTTGCTGCTGGAATGGGAGACATGGCCCTGGGAGGGCTCGTGCCTGCCCAGCCCATGGCAGGTCTTTACACACTTCACAGAAAAAGAGGAACACCTATTGGTGTTGTGTTTGGTGGCCCATGATGCAAAATCACCAGGAAGTGAACATGCAGGACTGCCATCAGGAGCAAACACTTTAGCTTGACTGCTGAGGTGTGGAGTTTGCATGGCTGCCATGGAAGTATAAACCTTGTCTCACCTCTTCTGCAGCTGCTTCAGGCAAGCATCTCTCAAACAGATTTGCCCTCAAAGACTGGCACTTCACTCAGAAAAGCAATGCAGAAGTGAAGAGAATTCAACTTTCCATACCTATTTTTATGGACAAAGACACGATGAGTCCAGTTAGGGTTTAGAGATTCTCTACTTCAAAAATCCACAACGTGATTAAGGCCAACAGCAGCAGCTCTGAACTCTGCCATCAGGATATGGGAAGTAGCTGTGAAAGGGGACAGCACCAGGGTATGACCACCCAGGTGTTGCAAGAGGTGAAATGGTGAGTGAAGGTTGTCACCTGCTGAGCTCCTGCTGCACCAGGGGGAATTAACTCACAGTAACAGGGTTGTGTGTCTGTGTCTCTTTCAAAGCCAGTATAAAAGCTGAGGAAGGATGTTGATCCCTAAAAAGAGACAGGTATGTACAGCATGGTGGTTTGGGGAAATAAAAACGTCTCAAAGCTCAACAACCTTGAGCAATCCCATATGCTCTGGAAGCAAAGTGGTGTAGACAACACTATATTCTTATCTGTCAACCCACAGGGCTTGCTTTGTATGCAGTGATTTAATGAGGAATTTCTGTCCCTCATCAAGGCAGCTGGATGAGTGGTGCCCCCCCCCCCTTTTTTTTTTATTGGATGCTTAAAGCCTTAACAGACACAACTCAGTTTCACATCTGCATGTTCACCAGCAACCCCCCCTCCAAAGCTCTTATCTCCCAGTTTCTTAAGTTCTTTTAAAAAAACTTCCCTGAGTGTGTGATTTCTCAGAGGTAAACCCCTGCCACAGCACCCCAACCAGCAGGCAGATCTCACCTCCTGCCCAAGCCCCTCCAGAGATACCCCACCCCCACCTTGCAGGTGTCCCTCCAAGTCTCACCTCATCCTTGTCCTTCCTCAGAGGGGCTTGCTTTTTCTCTGCCTTTTAACTGGTGGCAAACAGATGGGCCACATGTGGAGGTGCCCAGTTGCTGTGATCCCTGGGCCCTCTGGCTGCAGGGGGGAACTGGGCAACCTTGCAAGGCCAGAAGTGTCCCACACCCCACCTGTGGGGTGCAGCACAGTCAGATGGACTTGGCTACAGAACCGACACAACTTCCATTAGTTCCTCTTTTCTACTCTCTGCAGCAGCTACTACAGGCTGCTCTGCTTCACGTTTCTGTGTTCTTCCTGGTGAGCCTTTCCTGTCTGTACAGGTTTGGTTTCCCTTGAAGGACTCTCTGCTTTGCTTCCTCAAACAAACTTGATTCTTAGGACTAGGTTGGGTTTTTCTCCCCTCTTCATTTTAGCCACCTAAACCAATGTTGTTTGTTTGTTTGTTTTCAATTTGATAAATTCAAAGGGTGTATCAAAAAATGCTGTTTGTTTTTTTTCACATGAAGAAACCCCCCACCATTATTACTTCATTGCATCTTATATAGATGTAACTGCTGTTGATTGGAAGGTTTCACTTAACGGAGGAGGGGGAACGAATCCTCTTTGACATGCTAAAGCCTTAAAACAAGGCCTGTATTTTCAGTCCCCCTCCAATTTCAGCACCCCTCCACTACAGGTTCATGTGTATGTGTGTACACACGTGTGCACGTGCCCACAGAACTGGAGGCTACCAGCTTCAGCTGAGCAGCCAGGTCCTTCCCTGCCATGGCAGCATGCCCCTGAGCAACGTCACCTGCAGCGCTTCTAGGAGAGGCTGCCCATGTCTCTGGCACAGCAGCTGGTATCTGGGTTAGGTCCCTCCTTACCCAAGATGTGAGGACAACTCACACACACACTTTGTTGATAACCTGGGTGGCATCAGCCGTGCTCCTTGCTCCAGCACCGAGGCTGCTGTCTGACTGGAGCAGTTGTGGAGGTTTCAGTCTTTCTTTACAGCTCTGGTCAAAAGCAGAAAGAGCCATGATGCTGCAGGAGAATGTTAAGCATTATCAGCAAATTCTCGTTCTCGTGATGGAAAGCATGGCAAAACAAGGGCTCAGAAAGCCTCTGTTGTGTCAGAGCAAATGAATGACAACGGCCATGGTCACGTTCAAAGAACAGCACTGTAAGTGATGGCCAGCTAAGATACAACCTGCCGATACCAAAGTGACCCAGTTACCTCCTGCTCTAGTCTCAGCCCTTGAGTCTAGACGTTACAGCAGATGAGATGGGTTAAAAAAAGCACCAGATCCTCCAACAGAACAGGACCCCGAGGAGTGTGACTTGTAAAACACCCATGTCCTGCTGTGCACAGCGGGCTCTGTGCCTGGCCACAACCCCATCCCCTGTCGATGGCGAGCAGGAGCCTGGCTGGTGTACCAGGGCTGGGAGATGGAGATAAAAAACGGCCAAGGGCTGGATTCAGAGGGGCTGAGGGATGTGGGACTCTCCCCAAGGTACTTTCAGTCTCACAGAGCTGACAGGCTTAAGTAGAGACATCCTGGCCCAAGAACTCACTTGACCTTTTCAACGCTCAGAAGAGCGTGCAGTGGATGTTTCCCATCTCTCACCTCCACACCTGCCAGGGCATCTGCAGGTGAGCAGGCACTGGGGTCAACACCTGGACACTGTGAACAATTTCACCCTGGAAAACAAGAATTAGTTCCTGGTGACTGAGCAAGCAGGAAGGCATGGCTTCCTCCACAGCCACGACAGCAGTGGTGCAACCAAGGGTGTGGGACCTGGGGCTGGGGGAAGGCAGGACCTGCGGCGGGGCCTGGGACTGGGTTGCCACAGTTGCATAAGCAGTCATTAGGGAGCGTCACCGCAGGGCTTAAGCCAGGAACACATTATGCCAAAAATTATGAAAGTATTTCAACACCTTCCTGGTGGCTATTTTGCAAACCACTCTTCCCTCGGTCTCTCCCCAGGAGAAATGCTTGTGGCACAGCATCTTCTTCCATGGACCATCTCCAGGGTGTGCACACTGGTCCTATTTTTTTTAGAACTTTACAACTTGAATCAGACAAGATAAGATCAAAGAAATTTATGGACCTGATCAGCTCCCCACCATTATGTCAACTGCTCCTTTTTGTGTTTGATGCCAAAGTGGGTATTCCTGTAACAACAGCATTAGGTTTCACATTTAATTTGATTAATAATATAGGCAGTGTTGACTGATGCCTTCCTGGTAGAAGGCTGTATTCCTGTGGACTAATGTACATGTGCTTCCATAGTGTGGCCACTGGATGTTGTCATTGCTCCTTATGAATGCCACAATCTCTTTATTAATGTCCCATGGATAAACAAGGTACTCCCAAAATACAAGGCAGCTCCAACTTCAGCTACAGCTGTTGTTTATGTTACAAGCTGGAGCACAGGGAGCTCCACCTCAACATGAGGAAGAACTTCTTTCCTGTAAGGGTTCCAGAGCACTGGAACAGGCTCCCCAGGGAGGTTGTGGAGTCTCCTTCCTTGGAGACTTTTCAGACCCGCCTGGATGTGTTCCTGTGTGACCTGCCCTAGACTAGATGGTCCTGCTCTGGCAGGGGGGTTGGACTGTAGGACCTCTGGAGGTCCCTTCCAACCCCTAACATTCTGTGATTCTGTGACATTCAACCACCACTAGTAATGGGACATCTGAATAATGACAACAGGGAACAAAGTGATTATCACATCATTAAGCAAACAAAGGATCCCTGATGCTTTAAATAACCAAGGAAGCCTGGACTTCAGGTATTACTCCAGTGACTTACAAGAACATCAAGAGCAGTAAGAAAAGAACAAGAACAGTAAATGCACAATGGGAGGCACTAAATGCTGCGTTTGTCATTTATCCCTGTAAAAACCACCTGGTTTCATTCACTTTAGAGATTCGTATTTGTGTTTTAACATCAGGCAACATACTTCAAAGATAAAAGCACCAACTATCTTAAAAGTGCTTCCTAGGCAGAACAAGGGAGATGCACTTTTGACAAGCAGGATTATAGAGAGATTGTGTTCTCTGACAGCCCCTATACTTAAGTGGAAAAAAAAAACAAAAAAAGATTAAAAGCACAGCAAATGAAGGAAAAAAGGCTATACTTTTTGGTTGCCTCCAAGCTGTCCCTAAATACCAAAGTGCAGGTTTGTGCTGGGTTCACTGTTTTCTGACTACAAGCTATGGCTAGAAGATGCGATCCCATTTCCAGCCTTCCCTCACCTCTGATGTAGCACTGACACAGGCAGAGTTCAGGGAAGACAACCTAGAAAGGAAAACTGACTGTTGTTGGATTCCTGTCATTTGCTGAGCCACATGCATTGTACAACTGCACAAGCCCCCGGGTCTCTGCAAGAGAATTGCCAGATAGCCTCTAGTGGAAGCAGCCCCCAGTTAAAACTGAATCGAGTAGACTGCAGAACTGTACTCCAAGTCAATTTTGCCTATTTTCAGGTGATGATTGTCCCTTTCTTGAGAAGTGTTTGTTGTTTAGCTTAAGTTTTAAACAGAATTGATCACTTAGTTACAATGCTGTGGGGTTTAGCATGCCCTTGGCTGAGTTTTACTTCCTTGGGAGCAGCTGAAGCCTTAGGCCACAAGCTGTAACCTTTCACCTAGATTTACTGACCTGGTGTCTACTCAAGCAAGACAAGGCCTCCAGAGCCAGCACAAACCAGAAGATAACGGGGGTACAAGTGTCAATGACAGCTGCAAGGCAAGATAAGAGCCTACTGCCCGGAGACAGTGACTGGATCCAATAAGGAATCAGAAGGTGTTCAAGGAACTCAGCTCAGAATCATGGTTAGCCCAAAGGGCTCCTGAAAGGCAAGTGAAGGGCAGACACCTGATCTGTAAGGCTGTAAACACCCAGGGATTTCCGTCTGGGATCCCTCTCTGGAGGCACCCAGCTCCAGCCGACTGCTGCTGCATCATTCTATTAAGTTACTTTTATGAGATTCTGTGCTCGAGACCATGCTTTGCACCCCAGCGTTCAGACTGCAGAGCACCTACCACTGGCTGCCCAGACAGGACTGCACTTCAACACCTCACAGAACTACTGGATTTATCCAAACCCCACTTTCTGACAGGTTAATGCTGTTACCAGATTCACCGCACAACAAACCAACAGGTGACTTTTAAGTTCTTTTCCCTTATTCCCACTCTGACATGTTGTATTACACCAGTGAGCAGCAAGCTGAGTACTCCAGCAGCAGTACTGGCTATAGTGGAGATTTAGCCTCTTCCTACAGCTACATCCTGCTTGTTCCAGTATTTGTCCTTGTGCAGTTTATCAGCTGGCCACAGCCACCTGTGTGAGAACTGATCTGAGCAGGGGAAAACAAAACACCCACAGAACTTCCCCTCCCCAGCTTGTTTTGAACACAAATCAGTTGCCAACGCTACTTATGCTTTTACTTCTGCCAACTTATCCCTCCCCCACCTCCAATAATCAAACTTATTGAAACTTAAAAGATAATTTGAATCTCAAAATATTAACTGAATCACCTTCATATTAGTTAATGAAATGACTATGAAATGTAGCAAAAACATAAATAGGCAAGAAAAATTTCTAAAGTAGCTCAGAGTGAGAGCGCCAGCACTGCTGGGTACAACTCCACAGTTCCCTCATGGAGGACAGGGGAGTGCAGAGCTGTTCTCAGGTTTAGGGAAAAGCCATTTAAGGCCTTTTGAGAATTTCATTAGCTGAAGGCATGGGGAAATACAGCAAGCTCCACAACAGTAGTGTTGCTTGTTCCATTTTGTGTGGCTTTCACATCTGGCTTGTCTCAGGGCAAGAAAGTAGCCATGAAGTGCTGTGGAGAGCATGCAGGCTGTGAAACCCCTCCTGCTGGTAAATCTGGCTGGCTGAAAGATTCTTGCTCTGGAACAGAATACTTTGTACCTTTTTAGGCCTTGAAATTCTGTGACTAGCATCCAGCCTATTAACTGGATTTAGGCTGTGAAGATCATGGCAGCAGGTCTTAGCCTTCCCTCTGTGAAGGTGTTGGGTAGACTATGAGTTTTTATAGCAGCAGATGATTAGTTTCCCAAGCATTCAAGACAGATTTATTTAGTATCCAAAGGAGCTGATCAAGCTCAAAGACCAACACTAGTAATACATACATATTTTTAAACAACCTAACACAGAAAAATGACAGGCCAGAACTAGTACAAAAATCAGCTTCAGTTAATTTGACACACACTTATCTTGGAGAACAACTGGAATAGCAGAAAAAAGGGTCCTTTACTTTTCATGTTTTAGCCAGGACAAGTCCACCTAAACAACTGGAGAAATACTTTCTGGCATCTCCAGCTATGTGATACCCTGAGGACTTAAAAAATGCAGAGCTGTGTTGAGAAGCATACACTTCTCATTTCCTGGAAGTCTCTCCTTTCTCATGTGATGTGTACCCGCACTCATATAAATGACAGAATTTTAGACATCAAGAGGAAGACCACACACAGCTGGTACAAGCAGTCCTGGAGTCACTCAGAGCTATGTCTGACACTGGAAACAGCAGCCTGGCTCCAACCAAGGATATGTAGCTGCTATTTTGTGTAGACAAAAGTAAAGTCTGTTAGAAAAAATCCTAATTGCTATGACTACCAGATAAAAAAAGCAGCAAACAGCTCTGAGAACTTAAGCACGGTCAGCTGTTTCAGGGATAGATGTTCACAAATGACACCACCACTTACAGAATGCACATGGCAGCACACAGGAGAGGCAGCAGTCACCTACATGCCTGCCAATAAACCTTTCCAGCAGCAGAGGATACAGCCAGTACCAATTTTTAAAAAGATCATATTTGTGCCAGAGTCACTTTTTAGTGCTATGAAGGTGAGACTGTTAAAGGGGAAACAGACACATTAGGTACTCGCTTCTCACAGTACTATACATGATGCTGATGCCATAGTTTTCTTACAAGAAAGCAGCAGCAGTATAAAATGTCTGTCCATCAGGTGACAAAGCCTGACACAGGAATGTGTCCAGTATGTCTCAGTACTGCAGAGTGACTAACAGCATAGAAGTGCTTTAAACAATAAAGCAGGAGTTACTCTTCCAATAAAAAAAGACTTGTTTCTGACAGTATTTGGTATCTTTAACAAAGTACTACACTTCAAACTCAGCCCTGAAAGGATGTAGTGTCACCAGAACAGCACTCCTCCTTTATCACAACCTAACTACACTTCTCCACAGCCCACTGCAAATGCAGGCACACACAAACAGGAGCATCAGGTGAACTGAAAGCACTACTTCATGCATGACCCCAGTCCTCTTTGAAATATATACACATTTAAAACCCCTCAATATATTTGGCCAATAATGTCAATAAAAATTAAGCACCTGTTGTTAGGCGAATCAAGTTTATCCACACCCATGGACAAATATTTTTTTCCATTAGAAAAGCTTTTCCTTTGTATGGCTCGCTTGTATTTTCTTTTGCTTTTTAAGCTTGTTATTACTCAGTGGTAAGACCTGTGAATGTGGAACAGTCTCAGCCTGGTCTTCAGCTTGATTTCATACATTTGACTTGAAAAACGCAGGATATCCTCTGCAAATATATCCAGAAAAGTTAATGAACTTATTATCTAAATATTTCAGATTAGCAGAAGACAAACAGTGAAAACTTATCTTGACAAAAATAAGTCAACTAAAGCTTTGCTCTATTTGATTACTCAAATGGATTCCAACTCCAAGTACTTACTTTTCAGTCTCATCCTGCAGTTGTTGCGATTCTTATTTGACTCCATCCTTTGTACCTCCTACCTGCATAATCTGTGCTGATCTCCAGTTTAACAGCAACCAGTAAGTGTAATACACATTAATCACACTGAATCAAGAATACCTACACTTCAAGTAGTCACAAAATCATTTCTATTCAAATTCCAAATTGATTTCTTTAAAAGTTATTATTTAATTGTTCAAAGATTACTCATACTTATTGTAGACTAATTTAATCTCATGTGTTGTCTTCCCCAAAAGGACCGTGAAATTGGTTGTGTCATTTACCTAGTTTTTTCCATTCCTTAGTTTTATTGCCTACATTTATTTGCTGGTGCTTTGACTGCTCAGTGGATAAGAAATTGGCTGGATG
>NW_008585779.1:0-17223 GCF_000691845.1 Merops nubicus | reverse complement strand
GCCGGTGCTGGGAAGGGATGTGAAAGGCTCCTTGGAGTCCCGTGCAGGAGAACAGGAGGGAACTCGATCACTGTGCCGGCTCCGGAGAGCCAGGGAACGTGGACGTGACGCTGGCATCTGGGGAGGCAAAGAGAAAGCTCATTAACAGGTGTGATGCTTGGCTCAGCCCGTGCTGGGGAGCACCAGAAAACGGGCTGCACGTTGGCAGCTCCTGGGGTAATCCCCCCACCTCCCTCGCGCAGCCCAGAGATGGGTGGAGGAGGAAAGCAGCTGGTTTATTTGGGGTTTGGGGTGTGCTTCGCTCTCCCAGCAGAGGGGAGGGAGTAGGCGTTTGGCTGGGGAGGGCTCAGAGCAGTGGGGAGCCAGCCAGAGCCCACCAGGAAACCTCTGCGGACATGACAAGGGAATGAAATGTGGAGGGAAATGGAGATTTAGCTTTTTTTTTTTCCTTTTAGGTCAAGGAGGAGGGCACAAGAGCTGGAATAGACAAAACAAAGACCCTTTTTCCTCTTTTTCCACCGGTTCCTCCAAACCCATCTGTATGACTGATATTTCCAAGAGGTTGATGAATCCAGTCTGGGGCCGAGCTCAGACTGCACATGTTTCCATCTGCCCAGGGTTAGGAAAAGCCTGATTTTCATCGACTTTCCTCCCCAGGCCAGCCACTCCCTCCCAACACTGCCTGATAAACTGGCTTCAGAGACAACCAGCCACTTGGAAAGAGCAGCAGCAGCAGCAGAACTGCAGTCCCTGTTTATCCGGCCTCCCTATTACACACATGCAAATGGGTTTCTCTAGGAGCCGTTGAGAGAAACCAGCTGTGACTTTGTCCTGGCAATACCAGCGAGGTTGTAACAGGTTGCAAGCAACCAACCCAGCAGCAGGCAGGTGAGCTGCATCCTTCAGGAGCCGGGAGATTATCCCGAGGGGTATTTTTTAGGCTGCTGTTTGCAGGCAGGCAGGGCTTTAGCATGGGAAGCTGTCCAGCTGCGAGCAGGGTTCTACAGCCGGCACCAGGAACGAGGCAAGGCATCAAACCCCTCTGGCTTCTCCTCAGGTAGAAGCTGACCGAGTGCTGCTCCACGTGGAAGGGAAGCCAAAGCAGGCAAGCAGCCTGTTATCTAACTGTAATTAAAGAATCAGGAAAAGTCACTGAAGGGATCCAACGCTTAGTGTGCCTGTGCTATCAGAACACCGTTCTGGCATGCTGCCGAAATCCTTGCAGGAGCTTTGTGGCCAAAGTTCAGCTTTCAGGTGCCAAAACAGCTTCAAAAACCTGCAGGCTCAGCCGCTCAGCATCCACCCAACAACTGGCACCAGCTGCTGGTGCCACCCCACAACCCTCAAGGGAGCTAAACCCACCAAATGGCTCCAGTGGGAGCCGTAAAATGGGCTCCAAGTTTTTGGATGAGCCCCAGGAATAAGTGCCTGAGCAGTGCCTGGCCACTAGCCTCTGCTCCCTACAGCCCAGGCCGTGAGGAGAGTCCTACAGGAGCTGAAAGGTGGCACTGGGAGGGGAACCCTTGGCTCCTAGCTGCTACAGGCCTTGGCTTATCCCCAGCTGTTTCGAGATGTGAGCTCTCACATCTCCACCCCAGGGGTGTATTTAAGGCTCAGGAGGCAGCACAGAGCGATGCAGTGACTCCCCTCTCCACTTCATCCTCCCCAGCTGGGCCAGGCAATCTACAGCTCCCTTGTCCCCGGCGACTGTCCCAGCCCCCAGCTGAAGGCTCCTCTCTCTGACCCAAGCCCATCTGTGATTCTGCCCCACAAAAACGAGAGCGTCGCACAGCCAGATAATTTGGAGACGCCACTTTTCATCTGGAGACAGGCAGCTTGGAGAACTTGTTCCTCCTACTGCCTGAAGTCACCTCCTGGGAGGTGTAAAGTTGTCCTCGTCAGTTGTCACTGCACAGAACCACAACAGACCACCCAGCACCATCGCTCGAGCTCCTGGCTGGGCTTTGCTTGTGTGAATAAACACAAGGGAGTCTTTATTAGCCTTGTGCTCAGGATTGAATTTCCTTTCTGAACAACTCACCTCCTCGTGGCTCCCCTGCCGTGGGTGGGAGGAGACCAGGCATTCACGTTTCATCTTGCTAGTCAAGCCTGAGCCCTGGCATTAACTGCAGGTAACCAGCACTAAATTAATGTCACACAGCACCCTTGGTGGGGGACCCTGGAACCTCTGCTGAAAGGTGCCCCAGCTCTAGCTGGGGAGGGTGAAGGCCATGCCCTCAAGGAAACATTTGCAGCTGATCAGTTTTATCCTTTAGATGGAAAGCAGGCTGGTGTTTTATCATCAACATCTTTCAAGACCCTATTATTTGGGTTTCAGGGCTGGTATGAATGCAACCTCAACAGTTTAGAGGTGAAAAGATTGTTTTTTTCATGAGTACAAAGAACTGTTTCCTACCATGCAGTTGCCCAGGCCTTTCCTCAGTAGCCCAGCTTGCTCTGCTCTGAGGGCACCTTGGATGGTCTCTCCTGAGCCTTCTCCAGCTGAGGGGGGGCTTCCCATAGGATTAGCATTCCCAAAGCACAGCAGCACCTGGGCACGTGCAGGACAACCTGCCACCTGGGTGCCCCTACTTGAAGAAAGAGCCCATAAGGACTAAAATGGGTGCTGCAGCAGAGACCTTACACAGAGGGAGCTGCAAGCCAGATCCCTTGTCCAGACCTGCTACAGGAGGTGTCTGAGGCAATAATAATGACTTTGTTTAAAAAAATAACTAGTAATAAACTAATAATACATAAATATTAATAATAAATATCATAACTTAGTTAAAAAAAAATCTCTAGAAAAACAGATGTGAAGAGACATTCTGTCTGGCAAGGACTCATGTATATTTTAAATCTTTCTTTTAACCAGAGAGTGGAAGCAAAGCCAAAAAAGCACATAAAACCCTCACACAGTGACTTTTCACCAGTTTTATTTGCAGGTTGACATATTACAGTTTCTAGTTTTCTTCTGCCTGGCTCCAGATTACAGAGGGGGGGAAAAAAGGCTCTATACAACCCCACAAAGCTGTTTATTAGATCTGAACAACCCAAATACAGCACTGAAGAAAAAAAGATAGGAAGGAAAACACCTCTGTGACTTTGGAGATGGCTTTTCATTCAGCGGCTGAAGAATCAACTTCAGCCTAAAATATTCCTTATTCCTGTTCCCAGGAGTGTGGCTGGTGTTGAGTTTTAATATTCAGATGCATCTGCTACCAGAGAAAATTAATTTTCAGCTCTAGGATGGCTCTTAAAGGGAGGCCCCATTGACCTGAGTTGAAAATGATGGAGTCCTCACACTCTTTGCTGCAGTGTTATAGCCAAGTAGCAGTTAATTAGATCACAGAGACACTGTGACAGATGCTAAGCTACGCCTGAGGAGGAGAATTTGGAAAGGCCATTATCTTCCAGTGCTTGGAAAGCTCTCAGAGACCTCCTTTTAACCCTTTCTACTCTTGCCCTGCCCTCACTGTGGTCCAGCCCATGTTAAAACCAGGTGTTTCACAAATCAAAGGCCAGCGTTAATGCTCTGGGTGCTTTTTTTCCACCTGAGAAAAGCAGATGGTCACACTGGGCAAAGGCCTGGCAGAGGTGCCAGGAGCTCCTCCTTGGTTCCCAGCTGGCATCAAAAGAGATGATCGCTGGGAGATGCCAGGAATTTCACCCGCTGGGCAATTCCCAACCACACCAAGTGGGAAGCAGGGAAGTGAGATGGTGTTAGATGGTTTGGGCAGCATTCTACCTTCCCTCTATTAAGTGGAGTGGATTTGGATGAGTCTATGGAGGAGTTTCCCTCTCCACAGTCCCCACCTTCCAAACAAAATCATAAGTGAAGCTTGGCAGTCCCACACCTACACACAGGGGTTTCCCAGCTCCTTCAGCCAGCTGGGATGTAGTCTCCAACCACCAAAGCAGGGCTGTGCGTGTTGCTGGCACTGTGGAACCTGCAGACTGGGCTAGCAGGGCTGTTACACACTTCCTGGGAAGATGATGCTCTCCAAGTGTTGCTCATACCGATCTCTGCTTTCACAACGCAAGGGGAGAAGTTTTTGACCTTCTCCTGGCCAGCTGCATCTCAGCACAGATTGGTGAAGACATGCAAAGCTCTGTGGAGTGAAACTGGTAGCCAGAATGGCAACCAAACATTCCACTGGGAAGGAGAAAGGAAGAACCAAGAGCCCTCTCCCAGTGGCACTGCAGCAGCACCTTCCCTGAGCAAGCAAGAATCAGAGCAGCAGAATGAGAGAGGACATCAGGAGCTTCTACCAACTTTCTTATTCTCACACCCCCTAAAACACCGATAAACAAATTCTTCTTCTGGTTACAAAACCCCTTCCCTCCCACTCAGGTCTCACGCAGAAGTCTCAGAAGTTCTGATTTAACAAGCAACAGTTTGGATGTTAAATAAACACCAGGACCATCAGAGGCACAGTGGCTTCTAAGCTTGTGCTTCTGCTACCCACTGAAATGCAAATACAGAGCACAAAAAGAGACCAGGATTTGCTGGCATCCCAAGGGTCACTTGCCCACATTTTCATCAGCTATGAATACCTCACTCAGCTAAAAAAAAAACAACAAACCACTGAGACTTTTTCCAAAGCACTTGTTGCCCTGCTATCTCCCAGGACCCACATGCAACTGCTTTAGAAACCCCCTCAGCTGCATGGTGACGGGTGCATTCCATGGTGATGGCCATGGGAACGGGAGTGGACACATCTGCCCTCCCAGCCCACCCCCACACAGGAGGGTGATGCTGGCACATCCAGCCAGCTTGGAGCAGAGGGAGAGGAGCTGTGGCCTGCTTGCAACCCTCTATGCAGATGGTTCTCTGAAGATCACTGGGAAACAGGAGGAGCCTGGGAGCTAGCTACACTTAACCCTGCAGAGCTGCTCACTCTTTCGTGGTGCCGCCTCCCATCTTTTGCTGCCTCCTCCTCATAAAACGTGAGCAACCTGGGACCTGTGGGGAGCGCAGACGCAGTTGAGGCAAGACAGCAAGTTTCAGTTTAAGAGGAGGAGACCCTTACCTTATCCATCTCCCGGACACAAGCCCCCAGGGCCCCGACCCCCATCACGACGGCAAGTGCTTCCAGGTGCTGACGAAAGCTGTGGGGATGAGGGAGTAGGGCACCGTGGTGATGCAGTTCCACGTGTCCGACGTCGGGTCGTAGCAGTCCAGCGTCTTGCACCTCTGCGTGCCAAAGTAACCCCCCACCACGTAGAGTTTGTTGCCCGAGGCCAGGGCGTGGCAGGACATGCGCTTGGCCGTCATGTCCCCGATGCGCGTCCACTGGTCCGTCTCGCAGTCGAAGCGGTAGGCGGACGCCGCCGTGAACTCGGTGTCCCCTCCCATGATGAAGATCTGGCTGCCCAGGACGGCGGCTGCCGTGTAGCGCCAGGGCTGCGGGCACTCGGCTTTGATCAGCCACCGGTTCTCGGCCGGCTCGTAGCACTGCACCTTGGACACCATGTCTCGGTGAATGCTGGTCCCGCCAAAGACAAAGAGCTTGAGCCTGGCGCTCACCACCGCCGCGTTGCTCACGCCGTCTCTCAGAGGGGCCACCATCGTCCACTTGTTGGCCAGGGGATCGTACTTCTCCACTTGCTTCAAGGAGACAGAAGGAGAGGCGGGGAACACCCCGGCGACGGCGGTGTGCCCGCCCACCACGTACAGGCAGTTCTCCAGTTCGGCGGAGCCATGACCAAACCGGGCTATTAACATGGGGGCAGCTTTGGACCACTCCTCGTGAACGGTGTCGTACACCCACACGTCTTTTGAGACCCCGTTCTCGGAGCCCCTGCCTCCAGTGATGTACACTTTGCAGCCGATGGCACAGGCGCTGAACTCCTTCCGTGGACTCGGCAGGTCCGCTTTGGGGATGATTTCCTTTGCTTTGTGATCCACCTGGTAGATCTTATCGCACATGAAGGTCTGTCCTCCCAGGATCAGCAAGGTGTGCCCGGCTTTGCGAGGCCTGGCACAGGGACTGGTGACCACCCCATCGTTCTGGAGGATCTTCTTCTTGCATTGAATAGCTTCATCCAAGACAATCTTGTTCCTTTCATCCACCATGATCAAGTCCTCACAGGCCAAGGCTTCCTTCAGGCATTCAGAAGGAAGCAAGGCCAGGCGAACGTTCCTCAGAAGTTCTGGGAGATAAGCCTTCCGCTCATCCAGATCGTATTTCACCCACTGGATGACAGCTTTAAAGACCTTTTCTTCATCTTCAATTTCCAGCTCGTCGCTGGAGATGAGGTCCAGCAGAGTGTCCTTGGAAAGGTTGTTGAAGTCCTCGCTCTTGTGGACAGTTTCAAAGTTGACAAGGCACATCCTCCAGGACAGCTCATAGAGCCGCCGGCACTGATGAGCATCCGAGAGCAGCATCATGCCCAGGCAGTTGGAAGGGTAGAGGTTCTTCTCCAGGAACTCAGCCGCCGCATCTCGGACGTCATGGAACTGCAGCATGTCCCCAGCCTCCAGGAGGGACTCTGCGTTCTCCTCGTTGATGATGATCCGAGAGGAATAAGCAAAGTCCAGCAGTAGCTCCAGCACCTCCGGGTGGAGGCTGTCATGGAAGTTCACCTCATCATCTAGACTCTCCCGGAGGCCGTTGCTGAACATGGCTTCGAAGTACCTGCTGGAGGCAGCCAGCACTGCCCGATGGCACGGGAAGGACCTGTTCCCTGCCCAGAGGGTGACATCGGTGAACATGCGGTGCTTCCGCAGGGTGTTCAGGTGGGACAAGACACAGTCTGGGTGGGAAGCCTTGTGGAACAGCAAGATGTTCATGGAGCCGGTGCTAGTCCGGGATTTGCGGTTCTCGTGGACGCTGACTGACATGGTGACAGAGCTCCTGCCTGCAGAGAGACAGACAGGAACAGCGTTACTCTCTTGTCCTGACTGACGTAAGGGCCTGGAGAACTTATGCACTTGCCCTCCAACCCTGTTCTACCACCAGTGGACCTCAGATGTGAAGCCCCATGTGAGAGCACCCCAGTGCTCCTGCACCCTGCCTCGCAGAGCCCGTCCCTCCTGCACCCTCACATCCTCCAAGAACCTAACTCGGGCTGAGAAGGCAGAGCGGGGTGAAGGGGGAAATTCTGCACTTGGGTTTCAGCAGCACAGCAACAAAGTGAAGCAATCAAAACTCAAAGTCGACGGTAAATTGTCTCAACAGCCCCCAGAGGGTATTGGCAAACCGCAGAAGAGTTGTTTTTCCTCAGAAAACGGCAGGAGAAGAGGAGTCTATCCAGGATGAAGAGCAGCCTATTCAGGATAAAGGGCATTGCTCTGCTCTCACCTCAGCAGAGATCAGGTTTGGCTTCTGCTTTTCATGCAGATCACTGCTGGTTTAGGAAAGGCAATTACCACAGGTTATACTGATGAATTATTTAGCTACCAGCACAAGCCAGAAGTTTTGAACAAATTTTACCAAACACCTTCATTGTAATTTTTTGTTGATAAAACTCACCAGACACTTCATGTGACTGAAACATTTCACAGGACAGATTCACATCAGAGAACAAGACAAAAGAGGCAGAAAAATGATGCTTTTTAATAGATGGGCAGAAGCAAACACAAGGCTTTTATTAGCTACTATTTCATTTAAGTGTTACCTGATACCTATCCTTGCTTGTAGAAGAAAACCCCTTTTGACCAACAAAATTAATTCTACTTAGATGATAAAATCCAACTCATTTACTCCAACATCTTTTAGCCAGCTCTGTTTTACCCCCATGTAACTGAAGTAGACAGGCAGATATGAATGCAGCCCTCTCTTCCAGCAGAGTCAGTACTGAAGTTGGTAGCACAACTGTCCTGAGGTCCGAAAACTGAGCCCAAAAAAAAGAGAAAACTGAGGTCCAGCCTCCTGTGCCTGGGCTGCAGCCCCTGTGCCAGCAGCTGCAGCGAAGCCATCGCAGGCACCACACTGATAAATAACATTTATTCCTCAGTAAAAGAGACTCTGGCAGGCAGCCCACAAAATGGGCTAAAGATGTGGGCACATGACAGAGCTCAGGGGGGTCTCAACTGTCCCAGCAGCACTTCAGGCAGGGAGGACCCTGTTGGGATGTCCAGGAGCACCAGGAGCTGCTGCCTTCAGCTCCACTTCTCTTGCCACCAGGAGCAGCTGGAAAAGCTGGGAAAGAGGGCCTAATATACAGGGAAAAGAAGTTCCTTGAGACACACTATCCAGCTCTGCCACATCTTCTCTCTCACCCAACAGTATTTTTCTACACTTTTTCTATCCCGTCTTCCCCAAAACACTGTTTTACTTTGCAGTCTGGAGACACCACAGCTGAAACCCCATGGCACCCCGCTCCAGCCACCCAACTGTTTGGACATCAGAAATCAGCCACACAGATACAGTTGGGGAAGGGTTTTTGGTGGGGTTGCTCTTGTTGCCGTTGGTTGGTTGGTTTTTTAACTTGCCCTTTGCAGCCCAAGGTTTCTCAAAGCCCTTTCTCCCTGGAGAGCACAAGGAGTACAGAGGGGCCCTGTCCTCCCCAGCCGGGCTGAGCTCCTCGCCACCACCCCAGCCCTGCACTCCAGGTCCTGGGGGAAGCCACGAAGGAGAGCGGACACGGCGCTCCAGCCCTGACCTGCCAGAGACCCGGAGCTGCACAACCCTCTTGTGCTCCACGGGTGGATGACCTCGAGCGGAGGCGGATGGCCAGACAAGCTGACTCATGCTCTGCTCACGCCCGACTCCTACCCCCTGCTCCTCCATCGCCTCCAAAAGAGTCCAAATTCGACAAACAGTTGTGGGCACATCCCTCCTTCCTCATCCCCTGCCAAGAATTATTGATCTTGGTCTTCCCAAGGCCTCGCTCATTCCTCGGGGCTGTGTCACAGTGCAGGGAAAAGGTGTCTCTGTGCTTCCCTGTGCAGAAACAACAGCCTGCCTGAGCAGTCAGCTCCTGCCTGGCCTCCAAGCTGGGCAGGAGCTTTGAAGCAGGTATTTGGGTTGGGTATATGCAGGCACATCAAAATCCCTGCAGCCTGGGGTTGAGGCCACCAAACTCGCTTGGGATCAGAGGCTGAGTAGAATCAAGGCTCCAAAACAGGAAGGAAAATGCCATTACAGAGCAGCACTTTGAAGTGGATCTGAGGGAAATGGTTCCAAACATCTGCACCCAGCGCTGGGACAACACTAATTTAAGAGGTGATATGGATTCCCCTGTCACAGCTCTATAATGCTGAAGTGAGGAATACAAATAAAACATTCATGAGCGTGCTAAAAGCTATTGATTTAGGCTCTTATTCCTACAACCTCAGAAACCACCCTGCCATTGCCACTGCTTTCTTTGCTTGCAGCTCGGGTCAGCTATTCAAATATTAACCTTTGGTTTGCTTATGTACAAATAATTAAGCCATTTATACAGGACACCTATGGAAACAAACAAAAAGATTGCAGGAAGGCAGCATCATGTTTTTCTGACATTAAGACTGGAAAAGCCACTACTCGGAATGGAAGACCAGGTCACTTTGAAATGAAAAATGTCTATAGAAAAGCTGCAGAAGCTGCAGCAGATCTACTCTCTCTCCATTGTATATATACAGACACATGTACGTATACACACACACACACATATATATAAAATCTTGGGCTTCTACCATCAAACACCTTGCCCAGGGTGCTCAGTATCCAAATAGCATTTCTATCCAGCAGGTACTAAACAGCATCCAGAGACTAAACGGGCAGGTTCCAGTCCAGTCCCCATTAGCACTGCTCTTCATGTCCCACTACAGTCACCAGCTGATCCCCAGTCTGAAAAGCTACAGGGGCCACAGCCAAAGCTGCTTTACTTGGCCTCTCCTGGAGATGGGTTATGACACTGGATGTCACCGGCCACAAATCAGCAGGGCTACAGAGACCAGTAAACTGAAACTAAAGCAGACTTTGAACTCTGGTGTGTGGCCATTTTACCAGCAAGGTTTGCATGTGGTTTTCAGCAACATCCAAACAGCTTGTTTTGAGGGCTCCTTGAATCCTACCATAGCTGGGCACATGCAGATGAGTGGCAGGTACTGATTCTTCCCCTCGCAAACACACCCCACCACATCTTTCAGTCTACCAGAAAACCTGGCACCATCCCACCCGTATCAGATGAACAGAAACTGCAGGCAGCAGCTATTTCATCTGATGAGTTTCTTCCCAAATCTAGCAGTGCTAAAAACCTCAGAAGCCTGTAACTAAACTGATTTTCTACACTTTTCATGCACAAACAGACATTTAAACAATGTTTAACTGCAGCGATGAACAGGCTGGACCCGTGACATGTAATCTTGTAAGCACTTCTCACAAGCAGATGCGTGCAGAGCAGAATTTGGCCTCTACCACATTCCTTGCTTTCCTCAGCCAGCTGCTGAGCTAAAGAGAAAAAACAGAACCACTTAGAATGAGGAATATTTTACACAAAGAAACCTGTCAGCGGCTCCTGCCAAGCTCCCACCTGCTCTGCGAGAGCTCAGGGGGTTATCAGAGCTCCCAGATGCATCTTCCATCATGCAGGAAGCTGTCACTAGAACAGACGTGTCAACACGAGCAGCAGAAGGCATGACCTGAACAAACTGGGTCTTGGGTTCATTCCATGTTGCACTCATCTTTTTTCCTTCGAAAGGCAGTTATTGGAAAAACAAATATCTTCTGCACAGCCTTTTAGAAGGATCTGAGTGTACGCAGAGGCAGATGATAACCCTTCTTCCACATGGATGAGGGCAGACAGGCGTCAGCTTTTTGACAGCTCTCCAACACTGTCTGCTGGCTATAGTATTCCCCTGGCTGTCTGCAGCCTCTGTACAGCAGGTCTAGGAAAGACAGGGTTTTTTCCAGCAGAGCAAGATAAGGGCGTTTTGGAAATCCTTCCACTCACCCACACAGGGCAGAGAGCAACCCTGAAGAAGAGTAGGACTTGGCTCAGGGACAAAAGACCACTCGAACCTCAGCTCATGAAGTAAACAACCCCAGCAGTCTCTCTAGACAGGACAAAGCTGGTAAAGAGAACAAGGGGGGAAAAAAAAACAACCACCGAGCTGGCCAAACTCCCCACCTGAACAATGGCCACAGTTCTCCTGTCTGAGCACCTCTTGCATCCTACAAACCATGCCCCAGCAGAAGACAGGCTGTGGGGTGCCACGTCAGAGCCCTGCTGGTATGGGGCATTTAGGAGAACCTTATGGAATGCCCTATTACCTCTTGAGAAATGCAAGCAGCACTTAGAAATCAGACACGTTGAAGCTGTACCAGGCCCTAGTCCCCAGTCACAAAAGAACTGCATGTGAGAGGACAGCTCAGAAAGACTATTGATAAATGGGCTACATTTACCTCGGCTTGGGGATCCCCTCCCATCTTGAACCAGCAGGCTCTCCACATTTTCATTCATTACCTGCAGGGAATCACCCGCTGATGTGCTGCTTCCTTCAAGAGGAGAATATTTCAGAGTGACTAAGACAAAGCCCAGTGGGATTTCAGGGCATCAAGAATAATTTCTGTTTAGAAGGGCAAAACTACATTATAAGTAGTTTTATGTGTTCTCCCAAGACCGTGAAGGTTGGCTAAACACCAACAAAGAACCCAAATCCCATGAACTGAAGCTGGCACTTTCTATTTGCCAATCCAACTTTCAGAGAAGCAGCAAGCAGAACATGTTTCTTTTGTCCCACTCAACCATGAACTATTTAAAGCTGTAAATAAGTAAACAAATAAGCAGTAAGGTTCCCTGCTGGCTGGGCTCAGAAGACCTGGGAGCAGCTGCTCACGCTGCAGCAGAGATTCTTTCCCAAGCAGTCAGCCATACAAGCCCTCTTTGTACCGTCACACTACAACCTACAGCCAGAGCTGACCCACCTCGAGGGGCCAACGATGTCTGCTTTCAGAGGGAGGCAGGCACAAGACTCATTTCTATTTTCTCTTTGATTTCACAATATCGACCCTCTGGGGTGAAATGCTGTCTTGAATTCAGCCAAAGTTCAACTACTCACTGAATGTGGTGGGATAAATTCTCCACTCATTAGTAACGGGTCTGCTCCCTCATCCCAAATATCTGTACTCTTCCAACACCTTCATGGACTCCATCACTTCATCACCATCCACACCAACCCAGGACATAGTATAGAACCAATTTCCCCCTTTTCACTGTATAGAGTAGCAAACTAGAAACCTAAAGCCACCTACTGGGTTGGGTTGTGTTGACAGGGAAGAGCTCCTTGCAAAGCAGCTTAGGAGAAAGAGCGGTGTGGCAACACGCTGTCAGACACAGAACCCAGATACAGCTGTGTTTTACATGCAATTTCCTGGTGTTGGAGACCATCAAAAGGTTTGAGAAGGGGGATCTATTACATGCAGGCATTCACGTACTCACAGACACAGCTCCACCTTCAAAAGCGGAAAAAAAAAGAACAGAAAACAGGAAAAGACAGTGGGGGAGGGATACAGAAAACAAGAAAGGGGAAGAAACAAACGTAGAGATATTTTCAGATGATTTTCATGTTCCTGTATTACACAATAGACTATCAGGTACACAGCTGGGAGCTGCTCGAAATGCTCAGTACTAAGAATGCCCTTCTGTAAAGAGTGCTTGAGATGGAAGGAATAGCACTGCAGGGGTGAGTGTGGAGCCTGGGCTGCTGCCAGGTGGGCAGCCAAGGACCCTCCCCACATCACCTCCCAGGCACGCTCTCTGCTCTGTCCACACTCCTGTGTTCCTGGGTGCAGACTTTGCTCTCTAACAAACCACCTTCATCTCCAGCAACGCCGGTGAGTTTCGTGGTTTGCCCACGTCAGCCAAATTTGTTCTTCTTTTCTTCAGGATGACTAACGCAGCAAAGATGCAACTGTGAGTTTGCACGCTGGAATTCAGGCAACGTAACTCTGCTGTGAATCAGAGGGTACCTCTGGAACAGAGCTGGATTTGGCCTGCCTGACAAACTCTTGCTGTTTCATCATATTTGCAAACAGGCAAGCAAAGGAAAGAGAGCTGACTCCACTCCCACAGTGCAGAACTTCTGATCCTACCTCAGCCTTTCAGAATGGAAGGCATCCTTATCATTTCTTCTCATTTTCTCACTTTCTAGTCTAGCCTTTATATCCTAGACAGAAAACAGAGAGACCATGTGAAAGGCTCCTTCTGTTGGCTCAGACAGAAACTGGGAGGTTTTCCAAGCCCAATTCTGTAGGCTCCAGGAGATCAGATTGTCTGGAGAAGGTCCGGGCGCGTATCTGAACGTCAACATGCTTACTGAAGCAAAACTGAACTCATAAACTTGTCCTGTCCATCACTTGCTTCATACCCCATTCTCACAAGTACCCATCACTCCTCCCTTTAAACTTCTGCTCCACTCTGAGCCCAAAGCCACCACAAGAATCTCCTGAATGCTACTTAGCACAGAAAACAAAAGCAGTATTGCCAAGCTGTACCAGTTAGTGAGGCTCTTGCTCTCTCTTTCAAAAGCCCCAGTAAAAGGGGCAGCAGCGACTCAAACCTGTAAGATGTGAACTAATCTGAGCCCACAGCGACCGTGTTCCCAGCAACACGAAAACACCCGCAGGAAATCCGCTTTGCATGCAACACACACGGTTGTATTTGCAAATCAGGTATCAGACTTGCTACTCCATGAAGCTTCCTCAGCTACCCGTGAGGCAATCACAATAAAGTTCACATCCACCACGACGCACGCTGGCTCTGCAGTTCCTGGGAATACCACACCCTCCTACAACCCCTATCCAAACGGGGATAAATAACACTTTTAGCCACCGTTCAGGCTCCAGACAATAGCTTTTCATTGCTATGCCTGAACCCCAGTGGATCTTTTCAGAGCCTGTGATTCATTTTCAGAGGCTGCTGTGGGGTTTTGTCCTCCCTGCCTGCCCTCGAGCTCCACTAGTGAATAAATTCCATGCTGCCAGATCAATCCCAGTCGTTTTGCAGAATGAATGGGGGGCTGCTGAGGAGGCAAGCGAGTTTGCAGTCCCCTCTCTCAGATTATACTCAAAAAGGCTCCAGAATGGAAACAATCTACTTGATCGAAGTATCTGCCTCAGCCCCATCTGGGCAGGATAAAGTCCTTTTCAAGCAAGCCAACTTGCTAATGTGCTGCAAAGGCAAGAGGCATTTGGTACTTCAAACAGAGGGGAGCGGAACCACATGCCACTTCCCAGGGAGAGTTCAGAAGATCAGATGTGGGATATGCCAAACCCATGCCAGGATAACCACTGCAGCTGCTGACTCCAGAAAGCACACCCAGGTCCTCCCACTCTCTCTGCGCGCTGTGCCCAGCGCTGAGGTTGTCAGAATTGATTGCTCTGATGGTCAGGCTAACCAGAAGCCCTGCTACAGACAGGTCTGCTTGCCTGCTGCCAGGGCAGGATTTCAATTCTGTGCCCAGCCAGCTAACCTGGGGTTTTGTTTTGTTTTCCCCACAACCCTACCAGGCAGGAGATCTCGGTGCAACTGCCAGGTTCGATTTGCAGCAGCTCATTTGCAAGTCTGGCTGGAGTTCAGAGCCATGGAGATGGGACACCCGCATGCCTCCGATTAGCCAAGGGTGTTGATGGGCATGGAGGACAGCCATCCCCAACTGGCCTGTAAAGCATCAACAGGTATTGAAGGGTCAGGGGCTGCAAGACAGGGCACTGCTCACTGCCCTCAGGCTCTGGCTAGAAGGAACACATGCAACACACATCTCTGATCTTTGCATTTCAGCACTAACACAGCATCAAACCACGCACTCAGCTGGCCATTTCTGGCCAGCACGGGAGCTCTGCAGCAAGGCCAGGCTATCCTGGGCATCTGCACGCATCACAAGCAAACCAGAGCGATCACCACTGTGCTACAGCAATAAATTTGCCTTGCCACAATCTGACAGGCTATTATATAAAATGGGTAGTCTTTATAAAGTCTAATGGTCAGCAAGCAGACAGTGGTTACGGGACACACAACATTCCTAGGCTCGAACAACAAGGGGAAGGCAGGGAAGCCTGTACTGGCTGGAGTGATACTAAGAGCCACTGTGGGGATATAAAGTTGATAAGCAAAGACAGACCAATGTGATGGTGGTTAAAGGTCAGGCCAGGGGGCTCAGGGCAGCTGGTTACAACCCAAGGCCTCCTAGCTGGCGTTCTTGCAGCCACCGTTTTAAGCAGTGCCAGCTACACGCTTTGCAATTCAATCCCAGTCCATAAAAGCCAGGAGCAAACCTGCTCTCCAGTGAAAGTGCTGACGCTGCTTCTTCAAGACTGCCCCTTCCACAGTCCCCCAGCGTCAGCTGCCACCGCTGCCACGGACACCCTGGGGCCAGCTCTGCCCATCCTGCTCCACCTACTCACGCCCAAGGCCAAGGCACTGCTCAACACCCTCTCTTTTGTAACCCTGCCACTTCCCTCCTCATCTCGCAAGGCACTGCCCATCCTCCTCTTCCACCTCCACAGATGGTCACATCCTGCCCTTCCTGTTTCACTCATCTGTCTCCAAAACATCACTTAAACCCTGTTAAGAAGAAGGACCTGAACTCCTGCAGGCTGTGGGGAGTGGCTGGTTACCACTGTGGGGACAAAAATGCTATCATAATTCACACACAGGTACGTACACCCTCCTTGGGCCCATCCAGGACCACGTCCAGCATTCACTCCAGTGCTGGAGGGACCACACTGCATATCAACCAAATGCTCATATTCACACGTTTGGAGGACGTGTCACGCAGCATCTTGCCACGTGTTCCCAAGCTGTCTACTTCCACAAATTTAATTTGCCTAGCTCCTTCAGCTGAATGATTTTCAACTGGCCTTATCTGCTCTCCAAAACCACATCCAAGACACCACCTTCACTGCTTGAATTACTTGAACCTGCCCCAAGCACAGCATGGGAGTCTACCACAGGGCACACTTCACACACATGCTGAGGCAGAAGGACTTCAGATAACAATCCTCAAATACCTGAGAAAATTAACAAAATGGATAAGATAAGTTCCCCAGTGCTGAAGCTGCTTACAGTCTCCCATGCCCACATTATGGTGCAACTTCATTCTGCAGCAAATTTCACTCTGGTTTTAGTGCTGAGAATCTTGTGCCCACCCCACACCTTCCCACTGCAGTGCAAACTTCCAGCTGTGCCTCCTCCCCAAGTGCTCTACTCAATACAGCCTCCTCCCAGAGACAAACCAGAGCAGACAGTTTGGGTTCAAAACACAAAAGAGACAAAAAATGCACTGTCAGATAAGATTTGATCTGAAGCAGCAAACGGGACAAGGAAAACAAAGAGGCCCCAGAACTGGTCCCTTCTCTCTAAGGAGTCAGACCCCTCGAGAGATGGGCAGAGAAAAGCAGGTAAGGGAGAGCTCAGACCTGTTTGACACCTGCTCTGAAAGGAGACTATCACTGGGGCAGCCACCCATGAGAGAGCTGAGTTACCAGCAGCAGCTGGCCACCACCAGAAACGTGCAGGGTGTGTTACAAACATCTCGGGTTGCTCCTAAGGTAAGTTCAATAAAACCAAGTGTCACACGACACAGGAAAGAGGAGACAAGGCAAGCTGTCAAAGTATAAAGGTTATAAGAGTTGCTTGTTTTTCCCACAGCTCTGGATCTGTCTTGGAGAGGAAGAAGTACACTTGGATGAGGACTACAAAAGCTACATCCCATGGTCCACTGACCGAGGAAGTCACTCCAGCAGATCACAAGAGAAGAAAACACACAGAGATTGCCAGGAAAAGCAAACAGAAAGCAGTCAGGAAGCCAGGGCTCTCCATGTGAATAGTACGAAACACTGAGGTGCCTGTTTATGTAAGGCTGAGGACAGAAGATTTTCCAAGCACAGATGTGGCTAGTCTGAGCCCTCACCTCAACGACTGCGAGTGCAAGGGGACGGATGAAAAAAAAAATAAAGACAAAACCCCAACTATCAAGCAGACTTTGAACTTTTTTTAAATGCTGAGGGGCCTATAAGGACAGCAGAGTGTAGAACTATTTTCTCTCCTGTCAGCGCAGCTCGGCCATTCGCACAGACCCACGCTCCTCCTGACAGGGTGCCTGGACCGATCTCATCAGAGCGGCAGCGGAGCTGTGCCCCTTAAACCGCAGAGCGGATGGACAAGCGAGGGGAGGAAAAAAGCCCCCAGCGCCACTCTGCGCTCCTGTCCCAGCGATGCACGGCAGCCTTTATGCCTCGCTTCGTAAGCGAAAAGCCCTTTATCTCCCTAAGCGCTTCCCCGCCAGCCTTCCAC
>NW_008585778.1:0-3666 GCF_000691845.1 Merops nubicus | reverse complement strand
CGTTTCTCCTCCTCTTTTCTCCTAAAACCGGTGGGAAAGGGTGGCCCCAGCTGTGCCGCCACTGGTGCCCGTGGGAGGAGGTCGTGCCTCCACCAAAAACGGGTGAAACCGCTTAAATTCCCTCTTCCCCTGCCCCTCGTGTCATCCTAAAACTTCACCGCATCCACACCGGAGCTCAGACCCGTGAGAAAATCCCTTTTTTTCTGCCGAGTGCAGCAAAACGAAGCGCCCGGGTACAACGCCTTCGGTACCGTTTCCCGAACAGCTCCTGAGAGCCCGCTAAAAATGGGATTTCTTGATGAGCTCTGCCGTAGGCTGGAGACAGGGACCCGGCTGAGCTCCCCTGCTCTGCTCTAATCCCAACCAGAGCTCGGCTTTGGGAGGGGGGTAGTGCCCAAAGCATCCTTATTTGACAGCTGGGAAAGAAAACAACACCAGAGCTTTTAAGTTTATAAGTGTGATTGATTTGCAGGGGAGTTAGGGGCAAAATTTATATCCCTGACTTTTTTTTTCTTTATTATATGTTAATCAAGATGATGCCTTATGAGAATGTACGTGGCTTTAGTTTACCACTCCTAAAGTTTCCAGTGCAAATCGAAGGTGGTGTTTGCTCCTGTGTAGGCACCACATAGTGGCTCCTCAGATGAATTCAAATGTACCCAGAGCCAGCTGGGAACCATGGTTTGCCCAGGGAGGTGTGATTCAGAGCAGTGAGTAACTTAGGAGAGAGAGCTTTGCCTTCCTCCCTGGCTCCCGGGGTGGATTTCCCTGGAAGGGGTGGGGAGGTAGATGACAATCCTTTTTTGTGCTCTGACACAGGTTTATCTCAGGGTTTGGTGTTCTGCAAGGGCTTTGATTTGGTTTTTAGGTTGCCTTGGTGTTCCTCCCCAGTTAAGGCTGAAGGACCGTCGCTGCCTGCTGGGTCCTTGCAGGGTGGAGGAGGAGTGATGCTGGTGGGGCAGGGGGATGCACCAGCTGCTCCGGGGTGTTGGCACTCACTGGGGCCCTGCTCCAGGTCGAGGGCTCCTGGTGCTCAGCCAAAGGCATCTAGCTTGGCCTCCTGCCCTGGCACGAGCCCTTCTGCTGGCCACGAGCACCTTCTGCTGGAGAGGGATCTCTGGGTCAGCTGTGAGCCTGAAGCGTGGCTGGGTTTGGGGCAGAGGGGTTGTTTCTGTTAAGTTTGGGGCCTCCACTGCTTTCTGTTTCTCCAGGAGAGTGGCTGAGAGCTGAGGCAGCTGAAGCCCAGCCCTTCCCTTTCTGCCAGGCTTGGGGCCCTTCATGCCAGGCTGTGATGGTCTTCTGCAGCAACTTCTCTCTGTCAGAGGGTGGGAATGGTCTGGCAACAATGGGTTGCTGAGAGCTGTCCCCCAAAAGCACCCAAGCTGTGTAGTGGTCAGGGTAGACACTTGCTCTGTTCTCTCTGCAGACAAAGGTGTTTTAAAAGGGAGGGGTTTGGATTTTGGATGTTGCTGTTCCTCCTGCTTTTTATTTTCATTCTGTGGCTTCTAGGAAAGCTCTTAAATGTGGTGGGTTTGACCCCCTGGCAGTCTAATTCTTTAAGATTAATCTTTAGAGTTTTTGCATTTAGACAAAGTTAAGTTGGTGAAAGAGATGTGATGTAACTTGTGAGAGCAAGAGTAGTTTTTTTTTTTTTAATAAGATGTTGAATCTTCTGTGTTGAACACAGTGTTCTTTAAAATGCAGTATTTGAAATTTGGCTCCTACATTGGAATTTACTCTTCCAGGGCAAATCTTACCTGATTTATGTTTATTCCCCACTTGCAGTAGTGCTATCTCATGGTGAAGTAACAGTGCCATCAAATGAAGAGTTTGAGAAGTACCTAGCTGGGATTAACAAGTTTATCCTGTTGGGGGTGGTTTGGGATGGCCCATGCTGCAGTTCTGTGAAGGGTGAGAAGCTGCTTAATACCCATCTAGAGGCTGTGCAGAGTTGTTAATCTTTAAACAGCCCTCCTTGCTCCTGTAATGTTTTGTGAGAGTTTACCAAGGCATTGCACAAAAAACAATCATCTTTCATTCCCCTAGGTGAAAGTGGAGACAGAGTTTTGGTCCAGCTGGTGCCCAGGGGCAGCTGCAGCTCTGTGCCAGGGGAACCACACATCCCCACTTAGTGCTGGGTTCTAAATAGGTCAGGAGGACACATCTCCCAGGTTCCTCCAGCCAACAGACTCCAGCTCTTGAGAGCAATGGTCGTGGTCTGTGCTGAAATACGTGGAAGGGTGTAGAGAGAGTGGTGTTGAAAGAGGAAAGCAGCAGCATAGAAACCTGGCCAAACGTTTGCTGAGGGAGCAAGAAGCTCAGAGGACAATCCCTTTGCTCTCTCCCAGGAGTGTCAGACAAATTAATTGGGTGATGTGTGGGTGGCATTTCAGAGAAGCAAATTACTGGACTCTTTTTGCTGGGACAATTTCCATTGAGACATTTCATGAAAGGTTTGCTTCTTCAAACTGCCTTGATAAACCACAGCAGTGGTGTCCTTTGGTTTGTGGGGAGAAGCTCCTCAAGTAAGGAAACCTTTGCCATGTTTTTTCCTACAGATCAGAAATCCACTTCCTGAAAGTGAATTTATTATTTAGTTATAAACCCTCCATTGTGTTTGTGGGTTCCATCTGTTTTTTTTTCCCTACTTTCAGGAGAAAAAAAAAAGTAAATAGGACTTTCAGAAAGCTGTGGAAGAGCCAGCCCAGCATGGAGAAATTTTGGGCTTGGGAAGAGTGTCTCACTCCTTGTGCCACTGCCCACCCATAGATCAGGGGAAGCTTTCAGGTGATTTAAGGTGCTTAGCTGGATTAAATTGGATTAGACAGAGAGAAGAGGAAGTTTTGCTTATGAACAATGATCTCTTAGTTGTGACATGTTTTTCTTCTGGGGGGGAGAGTGATAGCATTGTGGTGGGAGCCTCTTGATGTAGGCTGATAAATCCTGGAGAAGGTGGAGTGGAGAGAAACTGATGTGCAGTGATTGCAGACAGGGGATAAAGAGGATAAAAAAACCCCAAACCACAAAAACCCAGGTTACTTTGTTGTACACACATGCATGAATTTCTCCTGCTACAGCACTATAAAGTGTTTTTTTTTCCCTTAGTTTTTTTTCCCCCCAATTTCTGGTACGCTTGAAGTAGACCAAAGTTAAGATGAATTCTTATTCTATTTCTTAGTTTTCCAGATACTAAATGAGAAAGGAGAAGTAGTGTTTTAAGTGTTGGGCACGAGACCTGTCAGTGCTGGAGTTGTGGAAGTGCTTGGTTCCTTCCTTCTGGAAGGATTAGACTGGAGCAGTGATGGAACAAGGCTTCAGTTGTACTGGAGATGGGTTTAGATTCTAGGTTATGCTTGCACCCTGCAGCCTGGGAGGTGTTGCAGAAGAGTCCTGCCTTTCACCCTGAGCAGCCGCAGTGCCCTGCCTCTGGCCACCTCTTGGCTTCTTTCTGGAGGCATTAGGTTCCTTCAAACATTCTCTGGAGGTTTTGAAGGACGCAGAGCTTCCTTCTGTGCACGCAGACCCTCGTTCGAGCCCAGGAGTCAAGTGTGGGGGATAAACCAGCCCTGAACGTGTCTCCTCTGCTTTCCAGAGATGCTGCAGTTCGTCAGTAACCAGGCCGGGGACTTCCCAGACCTGTTCTCGGATCCCTTGTGTGGCACCTTC
>NW_008585777.1:0-4918 GCF_000691845.1 Merops nubicus | reverse complement strand
GTGGGGGGGGAGAGGTGATCTCTAGGACCCAGGAGGCTCCTGGGGGAAGCAGTTTCTTCCCTCCCCTTCCTCTCCACACTCTTGAAAAGAGGCAGGAGGTGGGTGCTTTGCTCTCTCCTGCCCTGTGGCTCTGGGTCTTGACGCTGCTGAGATTCAACCTGCCTGATTCTGTGCGGTTCCTGAGCAATCCCACTGCCATCTGAGATTTCGGGGTTGTAGCTCTTCTTGACTTTGTATTCCTCCCATCTTTGCCTATATATCCACCTCCCTTTTTGCTTTCCGTCCCGTTAAACAGTAGACTTTATCTTCTTTAACTTCCAATCGGTGCAAAGCCTCTCTGTGGGGGGGAGCACACAAAAATTCTGTTCCATGGGGTCCTGCCCTGAAGCCCTTTTTACACGGAACCAGAACACCATAACATTCTGTGAAACTCTGAAACACACATTCTCACTTTCTTTCTTTTTAACTAAAATTTAATCCCTGTCTCTCAGCAGTTTACTCTCTGTGCAAAGTCTTGGGAAATATTATTTCCTCATCAGATATTTGTGTGGGGATTAATCATTTTGGTATAAGCTGTAATGATGCCAAGTCATGAATCTCAGGAAAGTATCACAGGAGATCATCTTAATGTCCCATGCAGAAAGCAAAAAAAAAAAAATCCCTTCAAAAAGTCAATGTCCTCTGTCAATTACTTTTTTTAGCAAAATTCAAAGAACCCTGGGTCCTTTACTGTTGTTTCTGATACCGAGAGTAATGCCACTGGCACAGCTTTCCTAAGGAACATTTGAGATTTTACTTATCTACTGAAATGTTCAAGTGGAAAATCAAGAAGATACAGGCAGATGGTAGAAGATAATAATACTTTAATGACGGCAAAAATTCAGCCTGTCATTAAATTATTCAATGCTTTGTAGCTAGGCACAATAAAGCAGTAGTTAGTTATGCGAAAGGCATAAGAGGTTTTATACAATAGGCATGAGACCCAAATTCCACTTTTGACATTTAAGATGGCAGCGAGCTCACTGATACAGGAGTAGGCAACAATGATGCCACTATAAACCACACTAAAATCCAAGTTGTTTTCTAAACTAGTTTTACAAGTGACAGTGATAATGCAAATGTAGCTGTAAATACGGTATAATGATCTGACAGCAGCAACTAAGTCTCCTCAAAATGGCAATCAGAGATGCTGAGATGAAAGCTGCAAGATGCCTGCTGGTTACCTGGTAATCAGAGGACCATCAATCAAAATCACACTGCTTTAAGATCTTTAGATTTCAAGAGAGTTTTTTCATGCACACACAAAGGATACACTCTCAAGAGAGCTAAGACATATTTCTGCTACAAAATTTTAATTGGGTAGCAATACCAATGTTTATTCAATCAGCTTTACAATATCTATTTTCTCTAGTTTGCACATTAGCTGAGGTAATTCCTCTTTTTGTTTTGCTGCTTCTCTTGGTTCAATTACTTCTACCTCTCTTTTGACATTTTCAGCATATTTGAATCCCTTGCATTTGTTGACACCAGTACATGGGTGGCAGGGGGCAGAAGGTTCTTATTTATATTTCTCCTCCTCTTTCCAAAAATCCATGAGATTCAGAAAGTCAGTATTTTGTACAAACCCTCGACTAGTAGGAACTTGGCTTACTCATAATGAATTTAACATGTTTCACCATACCATTTCAAAATTTAATGATAGGCACACCCCCAGATACAGCAAGAAATAACCAGCAAAACTTGCAACACTACAAATTACAGTTAGATGAAATGAAAAGCTTTTTCACTCTGAGAGTGGTTAGATACTGCAACAGGTTGCTCAGAAACGTTGCACAATATTAGTACTTGCAAATACTTAGAACTTGCCTGTGTGAGACCCAAAAGAACTTGATAGAATTTAGTCCTGCTTTACCTAGGGGAGGATGTTGTTAGAGTTAGGGATCACAGGTCGCCTCCAAAGGTACTAGATAGATTGCTTCAGTTAACCAGAAACAGATAAGAAGCAATGATCTAATGTGTTTTTTTTCTTTTCTGAAAGTTTTTTCCAGGTGTCCTTACTACAAGCATTTATCACCAGTCTCTTGAAGGACGAAAGTATGATCTATATGAATATTTTTACTCCTTTTCAGCAGAATTTTGCAGTCCTGAACAGAAAGCCTTGGCCAGATATGAGGAAGAAAAATTACATTTGATCAGAAGGATGGTGCCATTTGAATAATATGATCAAGTGTTGTAGCATCTGGTTTTCATTTTGTTATGCCTGTGGGAATGTAGAGGACATTAAAAAGGTTCTGCCCCAACTTCAAAAGAACTGGAAACACAAAAGGAGATTCCTGTTAAATTAGGTGCTCAGTAACAATTTTGTTAGCTTGTCCCACACCCATCTTCCTGAAAATGTGATTTTCAATTTGTCTGCCACGTTGGACAAAAAGAAGCTTCTCTACTCAGATATCTGTTAATTTACCATTATGATTTTTCTAAATCTACTTCAAACGCAGCAGTTTTCAATAAGTATTTTTCAGTGAGGGACTAAATTTTGATTGCAGCTGGTCTGTATAATCATAGTCATAGAATCATGGAATCGTAGAATGGTTTGGGTGGCAAGAGACCTTAGTCTAGTTCCAATCCCCCTGCCATGAACAGGGATACCGTTCACTAGACCAGGCTGACCATCTTATCATCTCATGATGCCATGGGAGATGGGTAAAGTAAAAATAGCAGAAATGGTAAATGTGGTTTGAAAGTGGCTAACACCTTAAAAGAAAACACTATTAAGCTTAAAATAAAATACTTTTAGCAATTACCTGTAAAAGGATATAACTATGGTCTCTACTTGCTTTAGTACCAAAATAACTTTTAAAATGCTCATTATTCTATATTATGACAGCTGATTAAATGATTTCTAGTAAGTGTGTTCATTATTACATAATGAAGGTTGCTTTATTTTTTATTTCTTCCTCCATTTCATTTTAGAAAAAAAAAAAAAAAATATTTCCTTTTTCTTTCTAGTATCTTCATAACCTACACATTTGTCATTTCTAGAAGCCAAGTATTTATACTGTTATTTCTACTGTCATAATAGTACTGTGAAAGGCATTCCATCCAGATGTGAGATAAAGAGAATTTGGCTGCTTTTATTTTCTGGAAAATGTGGCTGAAGCTTAAAGGGCCTACAATATTAATGTAAGAGTGCATTGCTAATTCTTTGCTACAAAAATATATTGTACCTTCACTCTGTTATTTACACTTGCTCCAATAAGAAGCAAACCATGTCTACAGAAAAACCTGGATTTGATGACTTGGTTATTTTGAAAGTAAATATGATATCAATAATTGGAGTCCAGATTGCAAGCCAAGCAGGGGGGAACACAAGACCACAGAAATGTTGTCACTTATATAGAGAATACTATGCTTAGAAGATGCTCTGCCTAATTTCTCATCTTAGAAGTACATCTCCCACTATGGGAATACACATTTTTCTGATCAACTGTTTCATACATTCGTTTGTGGGTTTTTTGGTTTTTTTTTGTACAGCAAAGCAACATGAAAATTCACAGAAAACAAGGCTAAGAAGAAGGAAGATGATTTACTGACTTGAATAGTTAAAGAAATCTTGAGGCTGGTCATATATCTGACATATTCTTTCATTGAACATGGTAAGGTTTTTTTTATGTCCTTTTAGGAAGCTGTCCTAAAGGGTGGTAGAAAGGCTAAGAGACCACATGGTGTATCAATAATATGGAGAAGTATCAGGACATTAAAATGTCTAGGAGAAGTTGATAATATAGAATACTTTTTGATCTTCTGCAAGAGAAATAAATCATTATTGATGCAAAAAAAGAAAATATTGGGAATTATAATGTCTTCTGTCATAGTGAAAATGACAAGCAGAACAGAGTTGTTTTTTTCTTACCTTATACATATGTTATTCTCTAGAATAATAATCCACATGTAGATGGATGTTCAACAGAAAATAATTCAGCTCATGTTATTCTAATTTCCTTTTTCCCTTTTGTTTAAATTTATGTGTGAATCTCTAGTGGAACGGCAGCTTGAGCTATTCTGAAAGTTTACTGCATTCAAGGTAGACCACTAAACACAACAGTTTAAAAGGAAGAAAAACTCCAACACGGTATTTTGAAGGACACCATAAATACTGCAAACTCACACGTGAGTGAAATGTCCTAACCTGAATGTTGTTAACAGTCAATAGTATCAACCTTGTCTTATTTTTTATCATTCCTGCCATTTGTTTTGGAACCATTCAATGGAAGCACTAGCCTTTGGCGTACCCTCCTGCAAGTATTCAATTCACGGCTGTCAATAGAAATAGGTAAAGCTATTTCACTCTCTTTGCTGACTGTTCACTCTTGTTTTTTCTCCACTATTGTATTTGTGTTTTTAAGATAAAGAGAAAGGCTTGTTGATCCAATAATTTTATTAATATCTCTTTTCATGTAATTGAACAAGATATCTATTCAATTAATGTAAATGCCCACATAAATATAGAATATAAAGTATTAAGATAAAAGATGAAGTAATTTATCATATACTTACATACATATCTATGTATGTACATATCACAACATGTTTCATATTAAGGGCCTTGTCATGATTAGTATTTTAATAAGAAACTTCAAATTCAAGCTGTTTTATTTTTCACTATGTTCTTTTGACTTCACCTACAGACACTTGGCAAGATCTCCCTCACAGAGGATACCAGTGATATGAGAAAGAGTTCCTGGTATTTCCAGATGTTCAGCAAAACATATTATTTGACATTATTAAAGACACTCAGCAGTATAATATATTGGTATTACTTTGTATGATGTAACATCGTTTGAAGAAAGGTATGTGTAAGAACAGATGGAACTACTACAGTTTGCCCTGGCATGAGGTAATAATAATAATAATAATA